>NW_015150884.1:654340-657628 GCF_000732505.1 Cyprinodon variegatus
ATATAAATCATTTTTTGTCTTTCTGAAGCATGTAATAAAAAGTAATTTCCCTCCGGGATTATTAAAGTATGTCTGATTTGATCTGATAAATAGTGTCAAATATGACTTTTATAGCTGGAAAAATATAAACCAAAAAAGCTGGTACACTTCCTTATCCCAGGAAATTGCCGCCATATTGGCTTTGATCTTGTCCCTTTGTTTGTCCCTGTGTAGTGTATTATTTAATCAAACAATGTAAATTATTTGCTATCAGTGGTACTTTCAGAATGTCTACTTTGAACCGCCAGCAGAGATCAAATAAATAACAAAGCAGCCCAGATTCCAACTAAAACATGTCAGGCAAAGTTACTTTATTTGCTAAAATTTGCCTAAATACATCTATATTGTTGCCTTGTGTAACTGACAAACTATCTCCCCAATTGAACCTTCAATCCAATGCTCACAGTCTGTAAACAGACTAAGATCAGCTACTAAACACCTGTATCAGATCTTCATTCCTGACTGGAGCCAGACAGACCTGGCAGTGTTTAAACAGCATGAAGAGAGGTCTTGGCGAGCTAGACTCCTGTTGCCGTTTTTGTTTCTTGCTCTTCCTACAGTCTCACAGAAAAGGAAATATCCCTATGAGTGGGGTGGAAGACACAAACAAGAAGCTTTTGCAACATGGAGTAAGAAATGTGAGAGCAAGACAAAGAAGGAATCGAAAGAATAAATAAATAGAATAAAGTCAATGATCAACACAAAACTCATCATTCACCCCAGGCGCCTCCCCACGTGTCTGTGTGAGGACATATGTGTGTATGGCCTTATATAAGGGGGTGAACAGCCTACGCTAATGTATAAATACCCACGATGCCGCTGGTGGAGCAGGGAGAAGGGTCACAGTGAGTCAGCATACCCATATCACTCCTCCTCCTTCTGCCTCCCATCACAGCATCCTCTTTTGTCCTCCTCCGGCTCAAAATCTACAATTTTTGGTGCAGTTACACAAAAGCACAACGAAATTTGACTTGGCAGGCAAACACGCACCTCCAGTTTGTAATGAATGCAAGAAAAGCCACTTAGAAAACAAAACAATCAATTAGTTTTACCGTGTAAAAGAAAAGTCTTTTATGAAGAAACAATAAATCAGAAAAAAGAGTTTTAATTGCAAAAAGCTGATAAAAGTTATGATTGCAACTCTATAATAACCTAAGTTGCAATGATTATAATACTACATAATATAATTATTATAATATCCTTTACATAAATAAAAATTTGTAATAAAAATAGCATTAATCTTTTAGTTACATGGTTTTTCTTTTTATTTATGTCATGGCTTAATGTCATCCAGGGACTTTCATTGAAAAAAATGGCCATTCATTGAACTTCCAGAATACAGCAAGCATTTTCAAAAGAAAAAAAAGAAAAAAAAAGGGGACCCAAGTCCTGATTTTACAAAGAAAGGCTTAAAAAAATCTAGAGCCATAAAATAGAAATTAACCAATCAAAGAAAGTGATAGGGACTCTATTACACTTAAAAGTCAGGCTCTATGGAATAAGAAGAGAAAGTGAAAATAATGTGCAAAGATCAACAGAAAAAGTATATTCAGGTAAAAGTGTAATATTTAAATTACAAGAAAGAAACAAACAAACAAACACAAAACAAAAAACAGGAAAAAAAACAAAAAATAAGAATAAATAACGAAACGTATTCACATGATGTACACAAAAACATATAGAAAATGATGATTTCTAAGCCTTTGATAGTCAAAATAAAGTAAACAGATAAGAAGCATCAATGTAAAAGTGAGGTCTACACTCAAGTGTCATTAAAAACAAAACCTTTTCTCTACTTTAAAAATGTTACTGTCCCACTTCACAGCTAGTCTGGACTCCATTTTAAGCTTAAACCCAAATGTGAAACTACAGATGAATATTCACATGTTCAGTCTGAATGAGTCTTTCAGTACAGGCTAGTGTAAACAAATTATACGGATGGTCGATTTTACTTAAATTTGAATTTGCAAAACCTGAACCACCAGTTGAAGATCCAGGGAAAAACTGGCCAGGAAGAAAATTCCTCACTCAGGAAACAGGGAAAATAAATATTCACCTACTCTTACACATACTTCAAAAGTCCCCAACTCTTTTATTTGTTTTATTCAATGCTTTAAATGTATTAATGTTGTAGTTATTAAATGGCTAAAAGACAACCAAAAAAAAACCAAATTATAAATATAATTCAATAATCTCTCACACCTTCAAATATGGAGAAGGACAAGACAATCAATTTCTTCTCTCTTCAGGAGTCTGGCCAGCTTTGTGTGTTGTTTTATATTCGTTTCAGCTCTGTGCCAGCTCTGTGAAGGTTCTGGCACATTCTGCTTTTATCTGCTCCAGAAAACACCTCCATCCTTATTCTCTCTCACACGTTTATCTCTTTACCTTTCATTCACTGTCTTGACTTCATATCCATCAGACCCTGAGTAGACAAACTTCGTGGAAGCCTGCCATGATTCACATGACTACCATGCCTTTAAAGATAAGTAGACGCATGTTTACCAAAGCTCCTGCAAACTGAGGTACCAGCAAGCAACAAGCAAAACAAACTGGTAAACTAGAGGTACACATATAGAAACCATATGACCAGCTTCAATTTGTTACAATACTAATTTATTTTAATAATCATTTTCAAGAGTATTTTTTAAATTTAGGGTTAATTTCTCCTAGATTGAAAAATATATCAATATATTTATTTCTTGGTTATGTAATAAACAAAAGTACTTCAAAATAAAATAAATTTTCATTGTTTGTGATTCCAAAAAAGGTTTGAAAACAATCCACTGTTTGAAGACGTTTTTCTTCCCATCCAGGAAGTTTTTTCAATTCGTTATGTCAGGAATAGCGTTGAGTTTGAGGTTTTATACAGAAGTCCATTAAAACCTTGTTTTTGTTTTGAAAACATGCAAATTGGAATGAACCCCTGTACAGGAGAGCAGAAGACCTCGCCTATTCAGCCAGGCCAACAATTTCCTTTAACTACACCCCATTCAGAGACTTAGACGAGTATCGGGCATTGCAGGCCAACAAAAGAAGCCAAATGACCCCCAGTCCAAAGGGGCTGACCCATTTGCCATTTCAATTTGCATGTTTTCAAAACAAAAACAAGGTTTTGATGGGCTACTGTAAAAAACCTTCTGCTCAAGGCTATTCCTGACACTTGAATTGAAAAAGCTTCCTGGATGGAAAGCCAAACGTCTTAAACTTGGAAACTAAGTCCAGTGGATTCTTTTTTTTTTTTTTTTT
>NW_015150884.1:657918-665714 GCF_000732505.1 Cyprinodon variegatus
AATATCGTTATGCTATTTATTTGAGCAATAACAGCAGTAGCAAAGTTGTTTGAGGAGCAAAAGGATAATAAGAGACAGCAGGGAAAAAAAACATGAGTCGATACTTTTGCAGACGTGTCAATGCATCGAATCTTCGGCTGTTGGATGCATTGATACAAAACGATTATTATTTACACCCCTAGTACTGAATAGGATCTCAGCCTCATTCCATTCTTTACTGAGTAACAGTGGAAGTCCAACAGGCTGATTTAAGTTGTTGCCATATTTTGTTAATATTTCAAATTAGGGGTATCAATTGCATGTGTAATTTATTCTCAGTATGTGCCAACAATAGGGTGTGCTGCAGGTAATCTACAAGATTTCTAAGCACATGTTAAGATGTTCAAATGAGTTTAGTTCTGGTCCTTGGCCAGTGGGAAAGGGGTACTTTTCTCCACCTAAAACACTGCTTTTCACCAGGGTCTAGTGCATGGTTTTTACAGTTTTGAGTCCTAAAGAGATGCCAGATAGATTTCACCAGCTATTTGAAGCATAATGTAGTGCAGTGCTTCTCTTTTGATACCACTTGCTATGTACTGCAGGGGTGGAGCTAGATGGGGGGGCCAGGGGTGGCCATGGCCACCCTTAGCCAATCATTGGCCACTGCTATGGCCCCACCCCTACCATTTTTTCCCTCTAATACAGTAGTAATACTCTTAAGTGGAATGTACTAACCTATTTAACATTTTAATTTTTCATACATAAACAGTTACTTGACAACAAAAACACTGTGGTTAATTATGCACATCAATATAATAACATAAAAAGATACAGAATTCATGCTCTTTTAAGAACTAGATTTTGTCTTATGGGGTAAAGAGAAAATGATCTCTTTGCAAGTCATCTAGGAGTCTTCAGTGAAATCAGAGACAAATAACTACTTTAAAAATAAGTTATCAGTTTAATGTAGATATTAGTGGATTTATTTATAAATTTTATGCAGAACGATTATTGATAAAAGTATGTAAGTAATAACAATGATGAAGATGTTAGCCCAAGAACTCACACTTTTGTCCACTACACCTTTAATTTAGACAGCATGGATGTTTAAATGTTTAAATATGCATCTATTTGTTAGCAAAGGCTGTAGGAAAGTATAGTTAGTCTTTATTTAGAAAATATGGATGTTCTGGTTATATATGGATTTTCGTTTTGGCACAGTGTAGATTGACGCCTATCCGCTTTTGGCCCCCCCTTCAATGTACATTGGTTATTGCCCGGCAAGCCTTATAAAAATGTTCTGGCTACACCTCTGATGCACTGCTGGGTTATAAAACTCTGCAGTAATTCTCCCTAAGTAACAGAAACAAAAAAAACTGGCTGTTTAAAACATTCAAACACCCAAAACAAGTAGTGTGATGTAGTTAAAGAAATGCCTCACATACTGTAATCCTTATTTAGAGTAGCCCTGCTTTGTGTCCATAGCTGGCAAACAATGTGGCATGTCTGTAAGGTAACAAGCTAAAATCAGCTTGTTATGCTTGTGTTATTTATGTAATAATAAACTTAGCAGGTGTTAATTATATATTTTGCGTTTAATTTATTTTTAGAGATAATTAAGGACATCTTTATTGCAACTCTACTAATCAATGTTTTGTTTTGAAGTTGCTGGAATAATTTTTTTTGTGTGTTTTTCAATCAAAGTAACTTGATATTTTGGAATTAATTATTAATGCCAATCATCAAAACATTATGTTAAAACAAGAAAATGTGTTTTAAAGAGTACCCATAATGTCTGTGAAGCAGATCTTATTGTAAATCATTGCAGCACTTATTCTGTTAGGCTTTGCGCAAACAATAATTGATGTGTGAGCTGGTATGTGTGGCTGCTCTGTGTCTCTAAGTGTCTGGAGGGCTTTCTATGTACTCTAACTGCAGAAGTACATCTACCTCCGCAATCACTGGTCATGTCCAGTCAACACATGCGGCAACACACACATTCCTGTAACCCTTCTGTATTTTACATCAACTTTCGCTTTTGTCTCCATCCCTTATAGCTCCCTCCCTCCGCCCTTCACTGCCACTTCCTTTCAGCTTCTCTTAACTCCCCCGCAAACAGAGCCTGCTGTTTTGGGCCAGACTGCAAGAAAAATACAGAGGAAAAGGACAACAGATTTGAAAAACGGAGAGCGTTAATCTGTGCGGTAGTTGTGTTTTTATATTCCTGTTTCCTGTATTTAATTTGCAGAGAAGCAGTCATTATCCTCATTGTGATGCTTTATCTGGTGATTTCCTCATTAACTCAGGGAGAGAGAGGTGGTATGAAGAGGACGAGGGAGGAAGAGTGGGAGAGAGGACGTGGAGGTGAGAGTGGAGAGCCACGGATAACAAGAGAGCTGATGAGATGTTTGAATACTGAATAATGGACAAAGTACATCTTGCAGAGATTCCAATATTTACTGAAAAATAAACACCTCAAATCACCTTCTAATAAAAGCATCTTGAATTCCTAAACAAGCCTTCGTCAAGGAATCTGATCTGCAGTTCTGGATGTTTTAAATTAAAAAAATTCTGCAAAATCTCCAAATATAACGTTTTGCATTATCTGTTTTACAGCAGTTATATTAATTATCAACACTGTAGCCCAATGTCATTTAACTATCAGGCTTGTTAAAGTAAGTTCAGAACACTATCATACACTCTAAATTGTTTCACATACAGATATTCACACAATCTCCTCACAGGGCATGTATAACAATGGCCTCACAATGATCTGTTCAATGGACCTTTAACACAGCAAATTTGTCTAAACTCATGTTTTAATTCAATTATTAAACAGTGATGATGAAGGAAAAAATATGCTGCAGGTTCTTTGATATATGAATACTGTATAGACTATTGAATAAAAGCTTCATCCACTCATTCATCAGTTTTAGCTGAGCATTATTCTGAATACTTTATAAATGGAACCCTCTGTAAAGGTTCACATTTATTATAATTCTTCAGCTGATTGGGTAAATCACCAAATGGCACAGGCCTCCCATGTCAAGCTTTTAGCCAATCACATCAGCAGTAACAGCATTGCTGAATTACATTCTAAATTTGTTTCCCAAGTACTGAGTTAAGTGATGAATCAATCTCCTACCAAATCCAGTCGGCAGGAAGGCGCAAGCATCTTTCAGTTTCACAAAGGCAAATGTTGCATACTTTGGCTATTTTCTTGTTTTTAAAGGGTATTCAAGCTAAAACCGGTGCAGCCATCTTTGTTTTGCAGTCTTTTGCCTCTGGTTGACGCATTGACATCATACAAGTCACTGTTTAATTTGTGCAAAACATTTCTAAATCTAATTTAGCGTTAATTAGTAAAAAAAGAAAAACAATGCTGTTCGTCAAGATCACTGAGTCTGGGAATGGCCATTTTTGCACAAATATGGTAACACCTCACTCCTGAAGTCTTCTGACATTGACGTCATGGTGCGCTAAGCTGAAGGCAATTATCCCCTCTTTACAAGCAAAATCAATGGGAACTAATAGACGCATCTGCAGTCAACAACAATTAGGCTACGTTCACACTGCAGGCCTTGATGCTTAATCCTGATTTTTTTGTGAAATCCAATTTTTTTGCATTGCCGTCCACATTTTTAAATATATGCGACTTCTATGTGATCTCCTGTGTAAACTGCAGTCATACAGCTTATGTGTCTCGCATGAGCAGTTGAGGACGCAATGACGTAACAAGCCAGCGTGTTTCGTGTTTATGGAAGTAAACATGGATGTAGTGCTGGAGCGCATCTAGCGATCTTTCCAAACCTTAAAACATCAATCTTTTCAAGATGGTTAAAAAAATAATGCTCTCCGCATCATCATCATCTGCGATGGTGTTTGTTTTTCTTGCCGCTTCTGTGTAGCAAGACGCAGAATAGTGACCCATGTCAGTTATTAATGGCGTTTAGGTCGGATGAATCCGACCTGGCCGTTTAGAAACAGGTCGCATTTGAAAAGATCAGATTCGTATCGGATTCAGGACCACATAGCCAGGTAGCCTGGGTTGGACTGGAAAAAGCGGATCTGTGTTGTTCAGACTGTCATGAAAAGATCAGATCCAGGTCGCATATGTGCAAAAAAAAATCGGATTTGGGTCACTTCAGGCAGCGGTTTGAACGTAGCCTTAGTTGTTGATGTCAAGAGGACTTCACCATCGAAATTCACGAAAGCTATATTTAAACTGACAATGTCCACGTGCATGGCAGCTGGACGTTGTAATACATTGATTAGGTAAAAGCGGAAAAAAGAAAATTGTTATTCCACCTTTCCAATTCATGATTCACCACGGACGGGTTTGTCGTTGGATTGGCAACTTCAAGAGGGAGGATTTGCCATTGAACTTTTGGCCAGAGAAAAAACAGGTCATTAATCCTTTACTCTGTTCTTCGCATAGTGCAATGGTCATCACCATCATGGATAATAGTGCGTTGTGACAAACACCAGATGCAGCGCTGGGACATGATCAACAGCCAATACAGCACCGTGACGCCACAAATCGGTAAGTGGCAGTAGTGCTCATTGACAAACATGAATGTCTCTGGTAAAGCACATTCACATGAAATTACTCTTAATTAAAAACACTTATCATTTATTGAACAGTATGTAATAATTTCATACTTAAAGTACTCTCAGAAGTTTGTATTCTGAATGTGACCGGGCTTTTCCTTTAATAGTAAGAGCTGAAGTCCCTTGAAGCATGACGAGACACCAACAATTCCCTCCTTGCCCTATAGACTATTGTTCTTCCATGCAATTCCAATAATGTGTATCTGAAAGTGTTCTGCCTTGAGAAATGCAGTAAAACAGGTGAAAAGATTTGGGTTCAGAGAAGATACAAAGTTGATGAGTTGGTGCCTGTTTTTGATGTCTGTGAAAAGTATAACCTAAGACACCTTTTGTAACCATAATCATTTGAATTTGGCATTCTGATCACTGATCTTGGTCCCTTTGCTGGTGTTATAGTATACTGGCTCCGATTTAAAATGTCCCATTTTCTTCTCATGTTTCATACATTGCAGTGTCCAAGCCTTAGAGTAGCCTTTTATATTACAGTAGAAATCCCACACACTCTAGTATGCTCTAATAGGATCAATGCCCCACTAGCATATGTTGAATCTCTGGAGCAGGATAACTATAGAATGCAAGGGTTAAATTAGACAAGGATTGCCTTCAATTTAAGTTAAAAGACTGATTTAACACTTCTAAACCCCATTCTGATTGGCTTGTCTCTTTTGATTATTTTTTGCTTGTTTTGTGTTCATTAATATTCTTTAATAGAACAGCAACTCACAAAGTACGGAAAACAACGGTGGAATGTAAAAAATCTTTTTTTTAAGGGGTAACAGAGTGAAGAGGGCTTATACAAAGGGTATTTATAATCTCAATCTCAATAAATTATTGTGTGGGCTTTGTAATCGCAGCTTGATGAATACCTGAGGGGATATTTCCCTATATCTGCAGGGCCAATGCCAAATGTAGAGTCAAATTTTAATCCTGGTACTCAAAGCAATAGCACTGATATCAGAACATTGTACTACCGAATTACCCTTTAACCATAGAGCATAGGGATTAAGAAATGGATTCAGGATCAAAAGAGGACAGAAGAATTGAGGTTATAGTTAAGGGATGAAGTTGCTACATTATAAGGAGAATGGCTAAAAAGGAAAAAAAGGATATAAAAATGGAAGTAAAACCAGAAGAGGTCTGACATGCCTGTACTTCTGTCAGCTCCTGCCCCTGTTGCTAGGTTACCATCAAGACATGAAAGGGTTAAAGTATCTCGGGAGCAACAGTGACACAGTTAGCTGGTCTGCATCAACAAAACACACACACACACACACACACACACACACGTACAAATTAAAGACATACACAAAAAAGGAGATAAGCACAACAGTGTCTGGATTCTTGTTTAGATTTGAAGGTTTCCACCAAAGCAAAGTCAAGATTATTTCTACAGTGTGGAGAATATTTCCTCTTTTTCTTTCCCTTTTTTTGTGACCCTTAAATGATTCAGATAATCAGACAAAATTCAATATCAGACAAGGATAACTTGAATAAATAAAAGGAACAGGTATTTAGAGGACATTTTCATCAATAGGGAGGAGAAATAGCTTTCTGAACAAACCTGGCCATATCTCAATACATCACTGCCCCCATAAGCCTATAAAATTGCCAATGTCCTATGAGTATTATACTGTACATTACTATGGAGGAATTATGATACAGCCTTTTTATAGAGCTGTTTTAATACTGCTTCATTGTTTTTGCCTGAAGAAAAATGTTATAAGTCATGTGGCATCATCTCAGTTTAATTCTTGACTTTGACTAGGCCAATACAAAACCTTCACTTTGCCACTTTTTGCCATTAAGAAGAGGCTTTGATTTTTGTTTAAAGTAGCTAAAACATCTCTGAGTATTACCCTACCACCACCATGTTTAATTATTCTTGTTTTTATCTGCATCGCGTTTTTCTTACTAAAGATGCAACAAGACAAACACTTTTTTCTCGAGTTTGCTGAAAAGTTCACTGAAAATCTTGTGGATGATCTAGATACTTTTTGCCAAATGTAAGACATGACTTTGTGTATTATTGATCAGCAGTGGTTACCTAGGAATTCTCGTTTTAGAATTTCATTCCCAGTTTTTCTCCTTTCATCTAAACTGACGTGAATTTTGCTTTTGTTCCTTACTAGATGAATTGTTGATGTGCTCTATGAGTAATTAGTTCTGTTAAAACTTTTCTTCAGCTGTGGAAAATTGTTCTTATTATATTTTACCGGCACCCCAACAACATTAGAAAAAGTTAAATCTGAAAAACTCACACGGAAAGAAAAAGATAATTAGAAAAATTTTACTGAAACAATTATTTTAGTCTTTGGCGCTCAGACCTCGGCAGGAAACATTAGCTTTGAATTTTCCTTTGATATGCATACACAGGAGTAAAGAACAAGGATGTTCCCCACAGGCCTGAACCTGCTGGCTGCGTGGAGATAAATTTGGTCAGTCCATTGATTGCTAGTTAGCAAGAAGGTGTGCTTGAGCTGTATGGAGAGATCCAGTAGACTTCGTGAGCTAATACTAGTGCTTCACTCGGGAACCTGGAAGATGGAAGGCCAGCTACGATAACACAGGTTACGTGAACCTGTCCATGATGAGCAAGCATGAGGTGACAGTGGAGAGGAAAACCTCCCATTGGGAAGAAACTTCTGGCAGAACCAGGCTCAACATGGCGGTCTTCTGCCGGACCGATTGAGATGAGACAGGAAACCCAGTAAGTGTCCGAGAGGAATGACACTCTAATGAAGCTTTAGCTACGATAGTGGAGGAGGGGGTGTAGGTGGGTTGAATCGGGGTCATCTAAATGGAAGTCAGACATAACTCAACAACTGCCTGCGCATTGGGTAGCAGACTGAGTTGAGGATTGAAAACCTTTTAAGGTGAACTCTGGATGCTGATTGGGCTTTTGTGGAGGTATGGTTCAAAGCTAATTAGCTGGTTTTGGAGGCAGGTGAAGGTAAGCAATCAGTTTCTTCAGTTTAACTTCCACCTAGGCTCCAATATTGTGACCTTTTTCCAGACCAAAAGATGTATGGCAAACGTGTTTGCAATAGGGCTACAAGTAACGATTATTTTGAAAATTGATTAATTTGACGATTATTTTTTCAATTAACAATCGGATAGCCAAAGGTTAATTAAAGAAGATATTTTACTAAATTAAACCAGGTGAAACTAAACCTCTTCCAATTGAGGAGTTCTGGATAGAGCATATT
>NW_015150884.1:666059-673590 GCF_000732505.1 Cyprinodon variegatus
GTGTTTTATAAGTAATTTCATGATCCACAGGTTTGGGTGTTGAAAATCAGATAAAAGGTTATAATTTACTCTTTATTTAAAATCTAACAAAGGAAAGCCACCTTATCACATAGGGAGAGGGTTTTATGTGGAATAATTGTTTCTGTCCTAATAAATTAAATCCTCATTTTGAAAAAATGGGGTTAAACTTTATTCGATAATTAAATGTACTAAAGGAAAACGAAGAATCAATCTTAAACAAGGCAAATATTTCTGCCATCCCTATAACTGAATTAAAGTCTTTAGGAGCATCCGCCTGATCATTTACAGAATTATTTATTTTACAATCAGATATCTGAAAGCTAATAAGATGTGCAGCTCTTCATACTATATAAATACAATAGAATAAATGCATTTTTTCAGTTTGTCATTTCAAAAGCAAATAGACCTTACTGAGACATCTTACACTCATATATGACTTAAAAAGCTCAAACATCTTTATAAAAGGAACAATCGAAAACTTAAGAACCAAACAACAAAAGGAAGAACTTCATTTCCACAGTTTGTTCTCCAACTTGTCACCCAGTCAGTTTCAGAGAACACTTCTGAACCCAGAACTGAAGCTTTTTTCCCCTTTAGCAGTTAGTAATCCAGGTGGGCCATCACACCCACACACCATGACTCAGGTTTTAGACATTTAGCTCATCTCATCATGCGCACCAATTTGCCCTGACTACAGTGGACAATGGATGGGAGTTCAATCTACTCACCTACGCTACAGACATCCAAAACTGAGCAGGGCATAGGTTCTGTGATAATGTAGGAGCCAAGTGTTGGTATAGTGAATAATTAAAGAAAAAATGAGCAAAGGTGGCAATTGATTTTTGTGGTGAGAGTGTGGTGGGTGGAAAGCAGTTAGAAACACCCGCAGAGTAAAGTTACACTAACAGAACAAGGAGCCAATATTTTACTTAATATTTGTAAAGGAGAGAAAATAATATGTAATTAAGCAATAAAAAGACATCAGTATAAAAAAATCCTATTAGTGTCAAGCTTATGATGCGTTTTCATTCAAACACAATGTTTAAGCTAATCTGTGAAAAGCCTTAAAAGTAATTAATCTTCACTGCAGAGGCATAATCTAAAAAAACAACAACAAAAAACACTTTCATTTGTTTTGCTAACAAAACAATTACCAGCAATATTAACACCTTGTACAACCTTTTATCCAGTACATAGGCTTTTCCTTTAAAAGTCCAACAGGTTGGATCATAGACAGACAGAGATGTTGGACACTTTCCCTTTAAAAAAAATATATAAAATAAATCCTTGAGGCTTAAGGTGTCTAACAATGGGTTTTGTAGATAGAGATGTACATTTCTGATCCCAATGCAACAGAAATGCCAGGATCAGTGTTTAGTTTTTAGGAACAATTTAAGCTTAAACCTATTTGCTTCTTAAGCCTCAATGGCCCATGATTGGGTCATGGTCAGTTAGGGCACACATTTAAAAAAAAAAAATCAGTTAAACCTGTTTTAAAAGGATTGCACCAATAAATGTGTTTGTAACTGTTAGTTTTGTGAAAACCATTAAGTCTTCACATGGGGGATTTTCCACACACCATAAATGCGGCCAATTCAAAGTCTTGATTTCCCTCATTTACATTTGTAGAAAGGTTTGCTCTCCTGCAATTAAGAAAAACAAACAAACCAGGATTTTCTAAATATAACATAGTGTGAGACAACTGATCCAGCTTGATTTCAGACTTCTAAAAAAAATGCTTAACTATTGATTAATGAGAGGAAGAGCAGAAAAGTAAAATCTAACAATTCTGCATACATATCAAAATTAGCAACCTTAAAATGTTTGAAAGACAGAAATACTTACAAAATGATCTTCAATCTCAAATAAATTGCAATTATCTTTGTGAGGAGTAATGATAATTAAAAAAGATAGAAATTTGGTCGATAAACACATATTTCAGAGAAGTGTAATGTGTGCTTTGCTAAACAAAAGCAAAAAGAGAAACATAGTACAACTGGAAGATGGAAAACTACCACATAACAGAAAGCATGCTGAAGAAAATTCCTGAGACCAATGGCTTCAAAACAACTGATAAAGGAAACAGAAACTGAAGTGGCTTAAGATAAAGAGCCAGATTCCCAAATAACCAAAATAGGTACCTTCAGCTGCATTGGTGTTCCCATCCATAGATAAGGCTTTTGGTCTGAAAAATGTTTCTGAAGTTAAAATTATTTTATTACTACTATTTTGCTTGTGGGACTGGATTTCCAGAGACAATTAAGCACAATGATTAGAGACAATGCTTGTCCTAATGGCCATCTGCTCTGCAAATTTATAACAATTAACAGTTTTGAATCCATTAAAGGTATAGAGGACGATCTTTTATTTCCGGGAGGATCATCTAAATAAGTGGTCCTCCTATCTGTCAATCACTTTAGGTGATACGTTTACATAAGACCGTCCTTCGTGTTTGTCCCATTAGCTATTCTTTTTCTGCGCATGTGCACTTTGATTCGTACATGTGTGGTGAGCTACGGATTCAGACAGTCATTGAATGTCCCCTTCTTTGAACGTGGTTCTTTGAAAATGGCCGAGGGTTGTCAGAGAAAAATGTGTATGAGAAGGAAAGAAAGGCCTCAGAAAAGGCAGATATTTCCCAGAATGCTTCACGCAGAGACATCTGCTGACACAGCATTATGGGATTTGCTGTCACAGCGGCCCGCTGTCACTACCCGACAGCGGGGACTAACAACAAAGATGGCACAGGCACCGCGTGGTGGGGGTGGAGTTATATAATCAAAGGAGCAACAAGTAGTGACCATCTATCCAAAAGGTCAGTTAAATGAGTTTGTTATAATGTCAACTAAATAGTCCCCACTCTATATAGTCATTGAGGGATTTAGGGGTTCGGGCGGACGTTCGGGCACAGTAAACTTTTATGAGCTATGAGAACAGCAACTTTTAAACAGAGTGTGCATGAGGAGAAATGGGCTTGTGCACGCTCTCACACATGTGGAGAGGGCAGGTCTTTTAAATAATTCACGACAATCCTCCAAAATACCTTAGATTGTTTACCCTCATTTGTCTTAACTTGTCTTAAGTCTGTTTTCTTTTACATTCAATTTAAAATAGTTTAAATTGTGGAAAAATTTGCAAAATATGAAACCAGAATCAGCTATAACCACCCACAGAAGGTGGTGCATGCATTTAATAAAGACATGAAGTATAAAAATTGGGAAAATTTTATTTCTAAATGTTGTAAAAAATATTTCTACACTGTTAAATCTTTGTGTCATTGATTATTTATTTATTTCATTTGGAGATCTAAAGTCCTACATTGCTCAGAAGCCATTGAATGTTTACTTTTCAATGAAGAGATGGATAAGGACCAACTGAGCAGGAAAACAGGAGTGAAACACATTTGCAAGCAATAAAAGGAAGTGAAACCAAATCTATTAAAAAACCAACTCAAAAAGTGTGAAAATGTAACGTAAAGACAAATTACAGAAAAGGAGAAACATTCGAGTTTGCAAGAAAAAACTGGCAACCTAACCAGTCAATGTCATTTAACATTATTTATGTTTTACTTGTAAGGGATAATTTGTATATTAATTAATGAAGTTTTTATTTTGTCATGTTTCAAAATCAAAGTGACAAAAACATTGTATTATATGATAATCACCATCAATAACTGACTTCCAAACTTCATTGGGAAACACACAACCTGATATATGCTGGAGCTACATATATCTATGATGATAACTTCCGATGAGTGCAATAAAAAGACTGATATTTGCTTTCTTGGCAACAGGGGATTATTGCCTGGATGTAATGAGGCTGAAAACTCATATCCTTTTCAGAGAGGCTATAAAGATTGCCTGGTTACCGGCTAGAGAACCACAACAATCTAAAGTCAGGGCTCTATGAGGTGAAAAGGAAACACTCTACAATAAAAGCAGCAGCTTCAAGCCTTTAAATAAAGTCTAGTCAGCACTGACAAGAAAAAAAACGTTTCCTCTATGAGAATTTTCCAAAAATCTCTCCAGTGTCAGACCGAGATGAGCTCTAAAAAAAAAACAACTCACAAGTTTACTGTTATTTTTTGGTTTGATCATGTTTTAGAAACAACCCAAGAGAAGTGTGCATTTTATGATATAAAGTTTATATCTGATATATAGATCTAACCCTTACCTATTTTAGATCTGTAATAATAACTTTGGTATGTTACTGATGAAATTTAGCTCACAAGATAAGACAACATCAGATTAACAACAAGAATCCCTTGACAAGATCACAATCTTGACTTTGTCATAGGAAACCTGTTATATGTACTGGTTTTCACACTTGCGTCATTCTAAGTTTGTCTGTATAGATTTCAGGTATAAAAACAGCAAGGCTATTTCTAAATTAGTTAAAAGATAATGTCCCCCGATGCATTTCAGCACTTTGTGGAATTCATGTTTTTATGAGGGACAAAAAATGACAAAAATACACATATAAATGTACAAATAAAAAAAGTAAATAAATGTTTTTCTCCTATTTGTGTTTTTATACATGTATTTGTTCTTTTATTTATTTCTATTAAAAAAATATATATATATATTTATTTATTGCTACTTTTATTTATTTCTCTGCAAATGTATTTATGTATTTCTATATTTCCAGATTGTATTAATTTCTGCAATCCTGTCTCCATATGTAAATGAAGTAGGTGGTTCTTGAAAATTTTTTTTCTTTTTTTGAGCACGATTGTTAGTAAAAGTATGCAATAGATATCCTCCCTCCTCCTGCTGTCTTCACCATTGTGGCCACATAAACGGAGACTAGGCAGAAGTTCAACTGAAGAAACTTGCTTTTCATACATCCTCCTGTGACACAGCCAATCAGCTTTGAACCACACCTCCACGAAAGCCAATCAGCATCCAAAGTTCATCTTAAAAGGCCTCCGATACGCACCTGTCTGCTCCTGTGCCCAGGCGGCGGATTCACTGTGTGCCTTATTCAGATGACACCTTTTCAACCCACCTCCAGCCCCTCCTCCACTATCGTAGCTAAAGCTTCATCAGAGTGTAATTTCTCCTGAACTCTTACTTCGTTCTCCGTCTCATCTTAAGCAGTCCGGTAGAAGACCGCCATGCCGAGGTATCTTCCCAATGGAGAGTTTTTCCTCTCCACTATCGCTCCATGCTTGCTCATCATGGACAGGTTCTCTCAATCTGTGTTATCCAACTGGACTTCCATCTTCCAGGTCCCTGAGTAAGGCTCTAGAATTAGCTCACCCAATCCATTGGATCTCCCCATAAAGCTCAGCAGACCGTCTCGCTAACCAGCAGTCTACAGCCTTACCAACTTCATCTATCTCCACTCAACCACCAGTTTCAGAGTTGGGGGATAAACAGCCCTATTCTTTGCTTCTGTTCATGCATATCTATCAAAATTAAGCGCTATGTTTCCTGCCGAGCCTGAGCACCAAAGACAAAGTAATTGTATCAATACATTTCTCCTAATTGTCTTTTCTATTCGTGTTTTTCAGATTGAACTAACTTTCAAATTTTAAAGTAACAAAGTTAAGGACGTTTTAAACTTAAGCAAGAAGGTAATTCTGTATTTTGCTGAAGCAAATAGGCTCCCAGACAGCAAAAAGAATTCGAACTGCAACACTGACTCACATAGAAAGTATGTGAGCATCATCATAGCTGAACAGGGTGACGGCGCCTCCACTGCTCGGTTCCCAGATGAAAGTTTCATAACAGGTGTCGTGCCAAACATTTAGATAGATTGTGTTAATAAACTGTAAGTGGCAAGCAAATCATTTTTAATAAATTTACTTATTAGTTATCAAGAAATATTTTTGTGATAAGATAAATGTAAAATTTTTACCACATTTCCTTAATATTAATTGTCTATGACAGTGTTGTGATTTTGTTCTAACTCTGCGCCCTGCAATGAGTGAAAGGTGCTTCCTCTATTAGATTTTTTTGACAGTGATTGATTTGTGTTTTTACAAAGTTGCTAAACAAACTTCACCTTGACTGTAGCTTGTAACCATTTATTTCAAAAAGAAAAAAAATTTGAAAGTCTCCAGGAAACACCCATGTTACTTTGTTGACCATCTTTTAGTGTCGACAGGTCCCTCTGCTTTTGCTCACATTGAAATTCGCTAGGCCAGCGAAAGCCTTTCACACTGCATGTGAATTTGCACCCAAAGAATCCTACATTATGGAGTCTACTGGTCTTTGGTTTCACTTCGTCATGGTGGACATTGATTTAAAAAACAACAGCCAGTTTTTTTATTTTATTTATTTATTTTTAAAGCTGAAAAAAGCTGTCTTTGTTTCTAGGTTCACCAGATTCCCAGTGATGGAACCAGTATAGGGAACACCTCCACCTGCATAGGTCAGGTCTGGATGACAGTTGCTTTCAGCAGTATTTCCCCTGATCTGAGACCCAATTGGAGGCCCTGCTGTCCCACACTGGACGAATCACCCGGACAACAGAGGGTCAAGTGAGACGGCGTTCTGGAACTCAGACAGGACCAGCAGGAAATCAGTGCGAGAACACCAGCAGATAAAACAAGAACCGGGACCAGGCTGCCAGCCTTGTCACCCTCATTAACTAAGGAAGCTCAGCAGGAGATCACAGGATCTTTCTGGGGAATCAACAACACTAAAGCGGGGAGAGAAGGCCGAACAGAGAAGCCCCTGACGAAAAAGCAGCAGCGGGGAAAGGCTCCAGCTGGCTAGGGTAGAACAGAGGATCACAGTTATGTCCAACAGGAAGACAGAACACGCCGCTGCTTTCCTTCACTGCAACTCACAACCATATCTAGTCCCGGACAGGATTTTGCAACACAAATAAAAACAAAAGTTCAGGTTTTTAAACTTCATTTGCAGGTGATGCAGTGATAAAATGACGCCAACTTTGTCAAACTTTCACCAGTTTGCATCCCTAAATTCATCACCTTCGCCTCGCTCAGCTTCGCTCCAGGTTTGCCCTTCTACATAGAGATAAAATGGGAATCCTTCACTCTAGCTGCTAATTACTCATTGGGTGAGAAGCTGAGTACAATCAGAAAAAGTTACTAGGCCCTCATAGGACAACACAGAGGCACAATGAATGAGTGAATATAGTGTAGAGCGCTTTTGGTCCTCTTACAAGCCATATTTTCGAGGAATGGTTTGACTAAAAAAAGGAAATAGCCCAACTTCAGAAGAAAGAGACTTAATGAACAAGAAATCTTTTGTAAAAACAATAAGAAAAGGTTTTCTTGAAGAACCAATATCTGAAAAGCTGAACCACAATAACTGCTTAGATAGCAGGAACACAATGTCCAAGATAGGGTTGTCAAAAGTATCGATACTCAAAAAAGTATCGATACTGAAATGTTGTATCCGGATACAATACTCATTTTCAAAAGTATCGAGTACCAGTGGCGCCTAAACAGTCATTCATCTAAAGTGCAGAATAGAGGAAAATGCACTTTCAGAACACTGTGTGATTGAATAATTCTGTGCACTTTTCAGTATCA
>NW_015150884.1:674044-680314 GCF_000732505.1 Cyprinodon variegatus
ACAGCTAAGAGCCTGCATGTCAAATGAGTTGGTTTAAATAAGACATTAGAAGCTCAAGCTGCAGATCAGAAGAAGAAAATATATGACGTGTCACACTAACTGTGTGACCCACACAGATTTATCTCCAAGGTGTTGGTGTAGCAAAATACATACAGAGGCCTCAGATGAAAGCAGTAAGAGTCCCCCGGCCCTTTAGGGGGGGCGTCTGTCAATCTGTAACTCAAAGCCTGGTAGACGGGCAGAAACAAAAGCACCAAAATCAATCAGTCTTCAGAGGTGTGAGAGTAGATCAGCACATAAAGAGGCAGTCCTCTGTGACGAGTAAAATTAGACTTTATCTCACACAATCTTACACCTGTGGACACTGAACACACACACACATGCGGACACATTATAAAGCTAGTACAAATGGTCTGATTAAAGGAGAGAGAGAGTCTGTTTTTCTTTAGCTCTCATATTTTCTACAAACACAATGAGAATCGCATTCATTCACAGCCCCGTATAACAGCCCTACATTGGAACATGTAACAGCTCACTGACCTTTAACCCTATATTCAACTTAGAGGAACATTTTGTAAAAGATACCACAATGGGTAGGTAAGAGTGCAAAAGAACCAAAAAAATATATACAAATAATTATAACCACCACTTTATCTTACCAAACATTTTTTTTGTAAATGTCTTTTTGGTTTTACAAGATTTGCATTCATTTTTCTACATCTTGCATTTATTACATTAAACTTATATTGGAACTAGTGATCCTGATCGAGATTTTATTAGTTCTAAGCACTCCCATGTTAACACTCTTCAGTCTGACAGCTGTAACTAAGGAAAGTAGAAAAAATCAGTTATTCTTAGCATGAATAGAACTGAACTGCGTAATACCTACAGGAATTAACTAAAAGAAATGTAAAAACAATTATACATGTTATACAAACTGAAGGTCTCAGACTATATGTCTGAAATTGCTATTCAAAATTTGCAGTTCTCACATTTATGGTGGCAGACACCCATGAGTTACGGCAGCACAAACCAGTGGTACTAGTAACTGTAGAAATCGCCATTACACCCGAATGGGACTGAGGCAAGTACGGCCTATATAAAATCTATGTCCTGCACAGACTAATTAAATACTATTTATAAAATTATCTCTGTAAACAAACCTCGTCACCAGATGAGGAGGTAACGTGGACATTGCAGAACACATTTTGTACAATGACGGCCTCCGTATTGCTGAAAAGAGGGAAGCAGTGGAGGGATTCGATCATGTTGCTGCAGTCTGAGCATTAGATATCTGAAATTTACTTAGTATAGCTTTAAAGGAAATCCATTAAACACTATTTAAAAAAATAGGATTTTTGAAGTCAGATTTTGTAAATTTATAAATAGCAATGATGCCATTATGAGACAGAAACTTGTTGAAAGTTTTTTCATTATTGTAGCCATGGAAAGCTAAGAAACTATTATAATATGAGAATCTGACAGTCAAGCATGTTAAGTCTGGCTTTTTCTAAATGGCTATTCAGTTAAAATACAGAATTTGTATTTGATTGGCTTGTTGGCTGCTCACTATCCCAGGGATTTACTGTATTTACTTTTCAAATAGCTTGTGGTGAGGTGGTAACTACGACATAATATTCCACAACCCTCACTTTCAAAAAAATTTAGAATATTTTAAAGGTGCAACAAAAGAGAGCTAGATTTAACTGCTTTATGATCATTTTGTTTCTTTTCCATTTCACATTTTTGCATTTTCGGTTGGATTTATGCCCAACTTCCTTGGTATAAGACCAAGCTAACAGCTTCAGCTATTACTCACACTAGTGAAGGAGTGAGTAGAGTTGCCTTCAAAAGAAATATGAACAATAAAACAGTTTAAGGAAAGTTTTTACTTTTTTTTTACATTATTTTATGCGTAATCCAGGCAATGTTTTATAAATGTTCAAGTATAATTAAATATTTGTATTCACCTTTGCTTACACAAATATATTGCTGTCTAAAATGTTAATTCTGTCATCTGTGTCTAGTTTTAGACTTGAAAACCCCTGATTTACAGAGATTGCTCTCTAATGCGCCCAGTCTAGCATCATATGAGTTATTTGAATCAGTAAGATCATGGCAGGAAGGCTAGAAAAGAAAGTTTAGAATTGTGGTGATTGTACTTTTAAAAAGAAGACAGATTTGGCAGATTAACGCTTTACAAAACTTAAGAGCTGGGTGAGGCACAGATCTTAGATTAGTACATCTCTTATTGAAACACTAATAGGCTTAGGATGTGTATATTTCAACATCTTTGAAATCATCTTGTGATGTTTTTTAATCTCCAATTTCTTTTTGTTTTATTTTTGATTTGTCTGTCATAGGCTACATTCTGGGGCTGCAACTAACCATTATTATGCAAACTGATTAATCTGTTGATAATTTTTTAGATTAATCAATTGATAATTGGATAGCCAAAGGTTCCTTAAAGAAGATTTTTTACGAAATTAAACCAGGTGAAATTAAAACCTTTTCACTTGAGGACGTCTGGATAGAGCATATTGACAGAAGACAGATTTTTTTTTAAATCTTAAATGCAAAGTTTATATATTTTCATACAATTTTGATATAATTATTGCTCTAAGTAGGATGCTCTGTCAGATAAAGGCATTTTTCTACAATCTCTATACTCCAGTTAGCCATTAAGAGATCACTAAATTAGCTGACGATTATTTTAATAATTGATTGATAATTGATCCGATTATTTACTACGTTAACACTACAGCCTTACTGCTCATTAAAATGTTTTTTTGTTAAATCTAATTTTTTTGCATGGTCGTTCACAATTCCAAATATATGATCTCCCATGTGCACTGCATTCATACAGCTTAACAGTCCCAAATGCACTAAAGGACTTAATGACATCACAAGTAGTGAGGGCGCTCTGTGTTTACAGAAGTAAATATGGATGGTAGTGCATCTAGCGATCTTCATTTCTTTTCCAAATGGAGCCAGCACATTAAGAACGCAATCATTTCTAGAAGATCCAAAATAAAGACTTTTCTCCGCATCATCAGCTCCCATGGTCATTTTTTTTTCCTGGTTCTGTGTTGCAAGATGCGGAATAGAGACCTTGGTTGAGTATTAATGATGTCTGGATAAATGCAACCTGGTCGCATTTGAAAAGATCAGATTTAGGACCACATAACCAAATGGCCTGGGTCGCATTTCAAAAAATCTGTGTTGTTCAGACTGTCATGAAAAGATCAGATACAGGTCGCATATGGACAAATAAATCGGATTTGTGTCCCTTCTTGCTGCAGTGCGAACGTAACCATTGCACAACCTCAAGTCATCATAATTGTTTTTTTCCATCTCCGTTGTCTGCGTATCTGCTGATCAACAGCTAACATTATCATCATCCTTGCATTATTTGATTACAGTTCTAAGCAGCAGAATTACTTGCACTCTTTCAGTCGATTGCATCTTGAAATACATGGGGTTTTTGTTGAGAGTTTTTTTTCATAAATGCAGCAATAATGTGAAGCTACCCTATCTTATATCTTGTTATCATGAACTCAGAGCATCTTCCTGTCTGAACAGCTGTATAAACTGTAAATTTGCATTAATTAGACTGTATTTGCTCAAGAATTTTTCCTCAGAATGTCTTTTTTCACCTACACCTTTTGATTCACAGTATTGCTGTGTCCCATGGCCACAAGCTGTTTCGTATGAAAGGTTTTTGTGTCTGAAAAGCGCTGGTAATGCTAGAGAAATCAATGCACTATAATGCTGCAATATTTTTGGCAGCATCAATAAGTTGACTGAGGCTCACTCTAAAGTGTGCAGCAGTAAGTCACCAATGGCCACAGAGTGCTGTTGTATAACAAAAAAACCTTTACAAAACGCTGGAAATAAAGTGCTGTAAAAGCTACTTGCAGCAAGTCAGACCTGCACTAACAGTTCTTGATAGACCGACTTACAGAACTCATGCCGTGCATTGACTGTATACCGACTGTGAGGCTTAGCAAGGTGCAGGGTATTGAAAGCAAAGTGTCTGCAAAAGAACCCCTCGGAGCCCAAAGTGAAAGGTAAAGAAAACAGATAATCTAAAACACAGCGTGGGAAGATGGTTCCTTTCAAGGACATTGAGGGGATTTTGTTTATCAATCCATCCTGAATTTCCCTTAATCTTTTTTAGGGTCACATGAAGACTGGTGCCTTTCCACACGTCAGCTGTTAATACCAGGGTACACCATGCACAAACACACATGCAAATGCACACTTAATTGCAACTAGAAGTGGAACACTGACCAGATAAGACACGTAATACACAGAGAAAGCCCACACTGTCACAAAGAGAACATGTAGACTTCATCAACTATAGTAACAGTTTGTAGGATAATATAATCCAAATGCAAGGCTATAAGGTGCTGGACCGAAAAACAAAACATACATATTTAGTGCAATTTAAGTGATGATTTAAAAAAAAGTACTGATTGGCAGAACAGAAAGGAGAGACAAAAAGAAACAGTGTAAGAAATATATCATGCAAATAAGGAATAGATGAGTGACATTTGGAAAAAAAAGTGCAACAGTGAAAAGAAGAAAAACAAGTTACAGATATAAAAAACAAAACCACCAGAAAAATAGAGGAAATAAGCTGAAGTAAATAATAAAAAAACATTTAGAAAGTAGTCAGTAGATGTAGATAGCATCCAAATTTCAGCTGAATCCGGGTTCTAATTAGCTAACGCTAAAACAAAGAGAAAATCTTGGCGTAGGTGCAAGGTTGGATAGGTCTTTCTTTTATTCAGTACTTCACAATGCTTGGAAAACACAAAGAGAGAGCTAAAAGTCAATCTTTAATTGTTAAATATGAAAGTGCAGACATGTGGAGCATGGAAATAATCTTACAAATGGTAACCTTCCAGGGACAATAGTTTAATTTACAATGAGAAATCTTACCCTTCTTCTACCTTTCATTTTGTGGTATAGCACCTCTATTATAAATAAACTATCAAATGCAGATATCACCAAATCGGCTCACAGACATACAGCGCATGGGAAAGGGTTGAACTTCCAGGGAAAAGAAGACGTTTTTCAGAACACAGTCTTAGTAGCCAACACATTGGAATATCTCCAAAGATAAGCAAACAACAAACAAAAGTCGCACAAGGTCACAGTTTTAACCATTTATTTCCTATCATTCTTCTTTCCAAAATGCACCTGGTAGATTGAACTCCCTATCTCTGAGCTTATGCTAATAAGTTATTTACCTATCAAATCACATCTTCTAACACAATTTACACAAAAGCCCAAAATGCAGTGGCGTTTTAGGGATGCATGACAGAGTCCAGTCTGCCTGCTATACAGAGAAACTCCATCCTCCAGTCCAGAAGACAGAATGTCACTTGAACTCATATTTTCATGGGTTAGAAAATGGCAGCAGTGTAATATTTGTAGATTCATGCTGTTTTGGGGGAAGCACTTTAGGTTTGATTGTATCCTGATTACATTACTGACCAAAAAAAACACAGTTTTCCTTTTTTCCAACACTAAGCATCAGAAAATCCATCAGAAAATTCTAAATTGGCCCATACCGAAATCTTGCTGCTATATACTGTTTTTTCTTTTAGAGCTTGGGATTTCAATGACTGAACAGCTGCTTCCACTCTGTCCTTTCACTGGTGTGAAGCTTTTTTTTTTTTACCACATGCTTAAATGGACCATATCAACATGTTCTAATGAGAGCGAGGCGAATCAAAAAAAAGAAAAAAAAAAGATTAGGTATTGGATATAAACTGTTTTGCCCCAATTAAAGATTAACTTAAAAAAACGGGTACAAACCTGACTTATGCTACATGCTTTTTTTAAGATCAATTTTCTTATGAGGATTAAAAATATTCAAAATGTACTCTTAAATGAACACTTGTCTCATTTAATAATCACTATTTACCTTCCTCTTGCTATCCATCCATAAATCATTCTGGCTTAAACATGTATATAAACATACTCTTTATCAGACTATATTGTCCCAAAAGTTAGAAAATGTCTATTTAAAAGAAAATCTGTCTTAAAAATCTGTGGGGTATTTCCGTTATCTTATGCAGGCCAGTTAGTTATATGTCAGCCTGAACACCTAAATTTGGCCAATCAAATATCAACGATCATCTGTCAATCAATTTTTTTTGGTCATAGCATCTTGATTCCTATGTTGCAGCTCATATACGCAACGGTTGATATAAGAATAATTTAGTTTACAATTTAGCTACGCCCCAGTGTACACAT
>NW_015150884.1:680674-698619 GCF_000732505.1 Cyprinodon variegatus
CCCCTGATAAACGACCAATCACATTCACTTTATCCACTTGTGTAAAGTTGTGCACCACTCGGGAGAATTCAGAACTTCAACCATTGAAACAGCCTACGACTTTAAATGTATCAAGGCTGACAACCAGCACATTTCCACTTACTAGGAAAATGTGGAGAAAAAGAAAACCAGAAACAGAACTAAGGATCTTAAGGAAAATAATGTGGAAAGAAAAGGAAATTAAAAGTTAGCAGGTTGGAAAGGTTAACAAACCTGCAAGGTGGTGGGTTAAGAAGGTTAAATATGAGTTAGAGACAAACAAGGTAGTGAGTTAAAAGGTGAGGGTTATAGATGTGAAGAACATAAAGTCAAAGAAAAGACAAAAAATTGGATCGCAGTCAAGTGCTTTAACCTTTTCTGTTGGATGGAGAACCTGAACGATAAACCTCAGTATGCGCTCAGGGCGCATTAATGCATGAAAACTCCTTTTGCTTTTCTCTATGCGTTTTGTGTTTGTGTTTTTTTGTGTGTGTGGGAGGTGGGTTTTGGATCCTTGGGCCTTCAACCCACGCAGGTTGGAGTTACAGAGGCACCTGAGCAGCGATCAGACGTGCAATGTTAGCAAATTTCCATCAGCTCATTTGAAGTTGTACCAAAGCATGAAAAAGCAAAAAGAAATCTTGTGTTTACGTCCAAGAGAACAGTGCTTGGAGTCCAAAGAGCTTCTGGATGATTCCCAGTGAGGCAACATTCAAGTAAGCTTCAACAAACCTCCTAAATGGGGCTTTTTATAACTATATATCATCAGTTCTGAAGAGCACTAATAGCTGCTGCATGCAATAGCTTCACGGGCTTGTTTTAGGTCCAATCTCCTCTTATGCACGCCCACACTATTTTATCTTCCCTCTTTTCTACCTCATCTTCCCTATCCATTATCTTCTTTGCCTGGCAAAAAAGAAAAAATGAAAAAGGACCCCTCTCTGCTGAAGTATCATTCCCGCACACCTTTTCTTCCACTCATTTTCAACCTGCCTTGTTTTATTTACTGCGGACCACCTTCATGCCGCCCTCAGCCTCACATACACTCTATATGGGGTGAACATTATATACAGAATATTGGAAAATTGGTTATATTTAGGACCCAAAACAGTTTTTTGAAGATTCATCCATTAATGTCATGCAAAAATCCCCTGTTTCATTTGGATTTTATCTGATGGAACTAAACAAAAGAAAACTATGAACTGGAAGAAAAACAGCCAAGCTTTTAAGGTTCAACATTTTTTACAACTGAAATTTAAGCTTATTTACACCATACATATATAACAATACCTAGTGAAACTAATCATCATCTAATTAGCAACTAGGGTCCACCTATGCCCACCTATGTGTGATGTAATTTTAGCTTAAGAATATATATTTTGCGAAGGACTCAAGTTAGAGAATATTAGCAAAGCAATATCTTAACCTTCAGGCCCGAGGCACCATTAAATCCATCAGCCAGGAAAAAAAGTAGCAAAACGCATAGTAGTTCCTCCCTAACCTCATCAAATGGGCAAGGACGGCATTTATCAGAGTAATAGATGTAATGGTAGTAAGAGGAGTTGTACCTATTGCCAACAGTCAGAGAAAGAGTCCATCACAAGACAACACAGAAACACACATTAAAAACATGCATTCACACCTGCATTCATCCGAAGGGGCAATTTAGAGCACACAATGAAAATGCATCATTTCAGATGCATTATGGTAGACTTAAGTTTAAGGTAATGAAAGAAAAGGCATGGAACACTATCTGTTAAAAAATGTTTTACCATGATGAATCAGAGAGCGGTCTTATAATGATCGAACCCTTTACAGATAACAATGACTAATACGGTAAAAACCTGCACCTTTTGAAAGCCTGGGTAGCGTTTCTGTTCACATTTACCAAAGCAATTTCTTTTTTTTTTACTTTTTATTTAGTACTTTTCAATTTTGCATAAAACAAACAGAAAGGAATGTGAACAGAGAATGGCGATAAAAATACAGCAAAGGCTCAACAGAGTCTGAGTTTAGTGAATGTGGAGGTCACACAAGTCTTTAAAGGTTTGTCTGTCGTTCCAGTCTTATTGAGGGTAAGTCCTTTCCAATTTGTGTAATCTGTTGTTTCAGGTATGTGTACTTGATCCTTGGGTGGTAGGTCTACCAGAGCAATTTCACTTTCCTTGGACTTTACTTTGGCCCTACTACAGACCAATACTTCCTTTCTATCCAGTGGCGTTTGAGGGGTGGGGTTGTGCAGAGCTGCAGTTCCACCAGCACGTAAGTAATGAAGGTAAGTAGACAAATGTTGATTCTATACCTTTAGTTAGTCCCGATTTCATCTGCACTGAAAAAAAATTATGCAACCGCTGTTGTCCTACCCTGCTAACATGAAAAAATTGTGTTAAAGTAACTAAATATGATTAAGTAAATGCAAAAAAAGGTTTGCATTACTTTTTTAAAGTAAGTTTATTAATAATTAGGATCGTACTCATGTGTTTTTAGCAGCAGTAAGCTTTATGATGGTGTCCATGGTTACAAGTGCAAAAACATATATATATTTTTCACAAAAATATTTTTTTGTTGAACTTTTAACTGTTAAGTATAGTAAAAATCTGACCTAAATAATGTCCTGAAGTATTTGTCAAAATCTTAAACGCTCAGCCTTAGTCTTGGTTTTGGTCTTGACTCAATCCCTGGTGGTCATACGGTTGATGAACCTTTTTTCAAGTGGTTCTGCTTTGCAAACCTACCACTATTTTATCCTTTCTATTTTTCTTTTTGTAAACTAAAAACAGTATTTTTTTAAAAAGGGTAAAAAGAAATTCTCCTTTAATTAAAAATGGTTGTATGCATCCCGGGTAATAAGGTGTAAGGATGATGTGGCCGTCATTTCTGAATGACTTTCAGACAATTTTTCCTGGTTGCTAAAGCTGGCATGTAAAAAGCAACTCTGGGCAGATTTTGCATAAAAGACATCTTGAGATTTAATTTAAGATAAACAGAAGGTTTTCCCCTCCATTCTGCCTGCACCTTCTCCACAAAAACAAACATACCCAGCACTTGTGTGCAGTGCTGTTTCATAATGTGGCTTCCTTTAGGAAAAATAAAATATCCACACTCTGCTCTTTTAAACTCTCCATAGTGACAGGCAAAAGCAGAAAGAATTCTCATTTAAAGTTCTTGGTTTCCCAGAACTTTTACACCTGGTAACAGCATTGAACGCAATCTTATTAGAATACATGCCTACTAATTGCCTGGGTCAGAGAAGATAGTCAGATTTGAAGGGAAAACGGATAGAGCTAACCATTACAGCAGAGGTCTCCAATTCTAGTCTTCAAGAGCAACTGTCCTGAAGTTTGTGGAAGCATCCCTGCTCCAGCAAACATGAATCAAATGAGTGGCTCATTACCAGGCCTATGTCAAAGAGATAAGCAATGCTTTGATTCAGCTTTGGAACATGGATCTATCTAAAGGCTGCATGGCAGGAGCTCCCAAGCACTAGAGTTAAAGAGAAAGCAGAAGACTAACATTGCAATGAATGTTGGGTAAATATTTCGGGGAAAGGTGTTAAGCTGGTAAATATCCTAGTAATGAAAGGGGCAAAACATCACTGTCATCGTTCTTACAGCTGTTTCGTTCCTGCACTTGACATGGGCATCTTGGAATTTTTCAAAAAACCTGTCTTGCAGTTATTTTCCCGCTCTATGCCCGTCCCACTCATACTCCCATCCTTTCTCTCTCCCTGATCTCTCATTGAATTCCACCCCCACTTATTCAGTATGTCTTTCTCTGCATCCTTTCTATATGTTAAATCTTTTCCCGTGCTTTCTATTTCTTTTACTCTTCTTATTCTCTTTTTCCCTTCATCATTTCCTACTTATGATGTGTCTTCCACTCCTTGCCTCTCTATAGCTTTCCGAAGGGATAAATGTCCATTTACTCTGAGAAGAGACAGGGGAATACATATATAAGAGCCATGTTAAAAACTAAAACCCAAACCACGATAAACAAACTAATTTCCAAACGTAGATAGACACAAAGCAATCACACTGAAGCTTTAGAGTGCATGTAATCTTGCACAGGCAACCATTAAAGAAAGAGGCACTCATTAAGAGGAACA
Source organism: Cyprinodon variegatus (assembly GCF_000732505.1). Taxonomy (NCBI): domain Eukaryota; kingdom Metazoa; phylum Chordata; class Actinopteri; order Cyprinodontiformes; family Cyprinodontidae; genus Cyprinodon; species Cyprinodon variegatus. Next base: position 684,798 of record NW_015150884.1, read on the forward strand.
CAAAGCACATTAACATAGACACGTTTTCACAAGTGCAAAACAAACTCAAAACTGAAAGAAACCTGTTTCTTCTTAATCAAGATGAAATTATAATAAAATGCATCTGCTTGGTCAGCCCAACTTTATTTAGAAATTAAAAAAGAGAAAATGCCATAGAAGCATTTCAGTTCATTGTTTACAGCAACAACATTGCAGGAGTCAGCTGCTTCTACCCGCAACATTTTTCACAGCTTTGCACCATGTGCAAAAATCAGCTTTACAACTTGTGACCACGGAAACAAGTAAACAGCTTACAAATTGCTGCTTTATAATCTATTATGTTAAATGATAACAATATATATATATATATATATATATATATATATAGTTTCACAAGAGTGCCTATAACAAAATAATATCGACTCTATGTTTTCAAATGAACTAACATTAAACCTTGAAGGATAAGTTACTGAAACTATTAGATTGTGGATGTGCAAATAACTACTTTGATGTGTCACAAAATTAAGTTTGAACATTTAAAGAATTAAACTCTTAAAAAAAAAACTATAATATATTATAAATGAATAATGAATGAGCTTAATATTAAATTTGTAAAGAGAATCTTACATTTACCTCAAACATCTTCATGTTGTCTTATTCACAACTGGACTAATGGTGGATCTATGATCATTTTTCTTATTTCTACTTTTAACCAAGATCCAAATAATTCAGAAACAAAATATTTCAACCTTTAAGCTTTTAAAAATGCTTAATGTTTACAAAAGTGTTCAGCTGCAGTGTAAAAAGGAGAGCTTATCAACATGTTATGCAGTCAGGCTTTTCTCTTCTAAGAGGCAATGTTCTCAGCGTCAACATTGCAGAATAAAGATGACTGAATTATATACTCCGCCTTGATCCATTTAGACAGTGAAGTTAAATAAAACCATCCATTATGGAGCTCCACATAAATCTCAACCATTAATCTCAGTAACAAATAAAACAATGAAATAAGCCCAACAATAACGGTTAGATATTGTCTGACTAAATTATGACTGTGTTCAGCTTCACATCAGTGCTGTAAACAAACAATATTTTCCAAACAAGGCAGCTTTTGTGCAGAATAACTCAATGGCCAATGGCCTTTTGGAAGGACTTTTAGGGGCCTTCATGCCCACGATAACATCCAGGCAGGAGGATTGGGGCAATTGGATGATGGAAAAAAAACAGTGGGTTTCTCATAATTGATGATATAATCTCAATATTCAAAACTTATTTGTTATGTCCTTCGTTCCTAAGACCTGAGGGCTCTCATATATGTGACATTGAATCACACTTTTTGCATAATCACAAATTCATTCAAATACTACAATACCTTTGCTGCATGAAGTCAGGTTTAAACACAATTCATTCGGTCTTTTATGCAACACAAATAAAATACTAGTAGACAGACATTACATGGCAGCTAATCTTCAGACAGTGGGCATTTTTTTGTTTGTAGTTACTGAAATGGTCACTAAAGTAGAAAAATTTAACAACTATTTTTGATAGGCACCAGTTTTTTTTCCCCATTTGGTAATAATAAGCTGTTATTAACCCTAATACATGAGTGTTTTTTTCTGTAGTACAGAAAAACTGTACTTTCTAAGTGAACTTAGAATCTCTGCAGACCACCAACCAAACAAGATTTCACAGAGATTTACGGAATGGTCCTGCACAGGATAATGAGGGCAGCTGGAATCTATGGAAGTGTGTTCATATAGTCTGTCCACAATTAGCTTCAGAGAAGCTGCAGAAACATGGCTTTGAACATTAACTGGCTGTTGAATTTGAAACCCTCTTCCAAAGCAGGACCATCAACTATATAATAATATTATAATAGTAAAGTATAAAAATATTTCTTTTTTCCTCAGAAATAAAAAAAAAGTTTTATTTTTCTATTTGCATAGTTCGAATGATTTCATTTTCTCTGTTTTATCGACCGATATCTAACAGATCCCACAAATGTTCAACCTAATTCTTCTTTGTACACAATAACTACAGATTAATTTGACTGTATTATAAGACAGATTCTTTTCACTTTATTTCATTTTATCTTATAGCACCAATTCACAGCACGTCTTTCAAGGCACTTTACAGGTCAAAAGTCGAATTGATTCAAAGTTATCTATCTAAGGAACACCAGTTGATTGCATCGACGCATTGGCATTAAGGCAATTCCTCACACTAAGCACATTTGTAGCGACAGTGGAGAGGAAAAACTCCCTTTTAACAGGAAGAAACCTCCAGCAGCACCAGGCTCAGTGTGAGCGGCCATCTGCTGAAGCCGACTGGGGTTCAAGGACATAAAAGCTGACATACAGAAAGAATCAGAGATACAAAAGGGTCAAATGTTGACATCGTCATCCGACAAATAGTCCTGGTCTTAATACATTATGAGGAAACCAAGTGATATTTGATGCAGGAGGATTGGTTGAAAGCAGAACCTGATGTTTGTCCATACATATACTTTCAAAAACCAACTTTAGGTCATAATTTACGCCCTATAAGCTATGTAAATACATAATTTTAAATTTGGTACAAGCTCTCAAATAACACAATAAAGGTTTGACTTATTAAAAACATTTTATGCAACAGATACTTTCAGCATATCTAAAAAAACATCTGATTGAAGCCAGCCAAAAGGAAACTAACCAGGCCACATCCTTCTTAATTACACACATAGTAACATGCATCTGTTGGTTGTCTCTGCTGCTTTCTGAGAGCTAACACTATCCAATATTTGGGATCCAGTAGCATTGTATGACGTGGGATCTATTTCAATCTGAATAAAAGTCATTCCAAAACTGATTTAAAAGGCATTTCTTTCCCTCTTATGAATATTTTAAAGTATAAAAAACAACATATGTCAGCATTGCAAATGCAAATTCAACTTCCTTTTTTGCCATTCAGATATTGCAAAAAATAGCAGTGCCAAATGCATTTGACATAGCCATTTAGCATCTTGCTTACAGTAAATTCAGACAGATGGACAAACGACTCAGGGGTTCTGGACAATAAACAAGCAGCGTATCTGTTTGGCTACAAATAGAGCTCAACATATATACAGTGCTAAGTGCGAGATATCAGCTGGTAGATCTTGCCACATTCTCACACTCTCCACAGTAGTTCTCTGAGAAGAAGTGAAGCACGCCCAAGCACTGCTATCTCGCTTCATTCCCTTTGCGTCTGTTTGTACATCTGTTTGACCTTGCACATAAATTCACTGAGTTCCAGAAGAAAAATAACAGAAACCGTGCATCTAATCAAACCACCAGGAAAAAAAACAAAAGGATACTGGACAGTTGCTGTTTCCATGCACTCCAACTAAAATGCACAGTGTAATTATATTGGAAACCAACTTAGGTTTTGCTAAACAAGCCACAGCCAAAACACTTTTGCATTCTGTCTGTTTCTAGTGCAGAGATGGCCCAATGGTTTACACTTCCCCAAAAGCATAGCACTGGCAGCTTACGCATTGCATACACACATGTGCTAATTACCAGCTAACCCAGTGCGGTGTTGAAAAGCACCTCCTACAGCCTATAGAGGGCTGCGTCTAGATGTTTCTCTGTTGCTAAGGAACGAGAATAGCCTTGAACATCTAACTGGCTGTAAAGACAGTACGGAGAAAATGAGACATAGATTTCAAGCAAACTGAATAACGACACAACTGCCAAAAGCTCCTCCACATTTTTGTCATGTTCTGCTGTGGCAGATCAGATCATTTATCGAGGGAAGACCTGAGAAGAGGAACGCTGAGTCTGTCTCTACGGTTAAAGTCCATTGAAGCATTGCAAGCAAATCAAGAAGATTGTTTTACCATTTATTTTTTTGCTTTGTTTTTCTGATTAGATCTGATTAGAATGTAATCATGCAGGAAATATTAATACCTGTTAAACTATTTTTGTAACATTTTTTAAAACAACATAGCCAGTGTTCTTTACATGGGATGTTATGAAATGAACACAAAGTAGTGCATCCTGAAGAATTGAAGCATGTATAAAGCATATTTTCTGTTACTTTTACTAATCACAGCTGGAGAGTTTAATGCACACTGGAATTTAACCCCCTCAGTCAATGCTTTTACAACAATCACAGATGCAAGTTAACTGCACGTATCCAGGCTGTATGTCTACAGCTTTGCACATTTAAATGTTATAAAGCTAATTTCTCTGTGCAAACATAGCTAAAGGTTCATTAGAATGGACAGGGAGCATTTTATGATACCAATGATCAAGCTTGACAAAAGATCATTTGGATGCTTAGGTCTTTGATGAGGTTTCGCCTCAGTTTCAATACTTGATTGGTATCTTACCAACAGCTCTGACCAATGTAACAGGCCCTGTTGCATAAAAGCAGTCATGCATGTTGCTACAATTCCTTCTTAAACAAAGATTAAAGTATCATCAAATGACCTCTATATATTAATTAGATAACTGATGAAGGCAATGGGTTGAGCTAGATTATATTTTACGGGTATTCTGACTGAAGGGGGTCAAAAAACAGATCTATGCCTTCCTTTTTTAGATTATATATGTAAGAGGCTGAAATTTTTTTTTTCCATGAATGTCACTATTATGAATGTCTTCCTGTTGATCTATCACATAAAACCCAAATCACAAACATAGCGAAGGAATTGATGGTAAAATAAAGACCATACTGACAGTCATTTTTCACTGCTATTGTACATTATACTGGGCATTATGGTGTTAAGGGAGCTGCTCGGGGAACCAGAGTTAAAGGCTGTGGTTTGAAATGGCGATATTGCAACCTACACAGGATGCCTTGCTCTCCAACCACTAGACCACCAAATAAGAATGGTTGTGTGAATACTTTTGTTTAATGCATGCAAAATGCTTGCAAAAGGTACAAAATTGGCTAAGTTTGGACCTATGACACAATGTACCATCAAGTTAAACACTTTGAAATGATGACAGAAACTTGGTTGAGGACATCAGTGACATTTTTTTTATCAAAATGTCTAAAGTTTTACTCCCAAGCTTTTAAAATGGAATTACATACTCTAGTTGTGTCAGATTTCATGAGTGTAAATGTTAATTTGCTTTAACTTGAGGATTTTAAGCTTGAAGCGCACTCCACCGTTCCACCCTTCATTACCCCTGACAAACAAAACATTCTTAAGCATTAACGAATAATCATTATTATTGTCAGTTCTTTCTTTTCCCCAGCATTTATTCTAATCCCAGAGCTGTGTGATGCTGTTCTCCATGCCAGTCAAAATTAATTGCTCACCAGGGATGTGGGGTGGCCTGTTTTAAGTTTAGAACTGAGCGTAGGAAACGGTTTCTTCAAACCAATTATAAATGCATTTAAAGAACAGTGTTTGACATGTTGCGGTTTCATTTTGGAGAGAGTTTTACACTTTTGACAAAAATAGGACCTTATCAAACATGAGAAGAGAGCAGAGCATGTGTGCCTTTTACTTTCACCTACCTTGACACTGGAATCCCTGCTTGCCAAATCCCCTGGGGAAAGAACAAATGTACACAAATGTTACCCACAATCTGAATAAACAAATACAAGGATCGATCCATAACTTCAGATACTTGCATAAGGCAAAATGTTAAACATTCAATATCAACAACACACCAATTAAAGGGTGGCAACCCTTTAAGATGAACTTGAGCTGGTGAAGGCACAAACTATTTGGTTTGTATAGTAGTGTTTTTGGAGTGGAAAAAAATCTAAGGAATAACTGCAGCTGCAGCAAGGCCAAATGATCTGATACACATATCCAAACAAAAAGACACACACAGCCACAGCCCAGCTCATTTTCATAGTGTTACTACCAAAGGCATAACCCACACAGATCTGAAACCGTTAAGCATGCTAATTATTTTTGCTTTTTTTCCATCATGCTGATGGATGGATGGATGGATGGATGGATGGATGGATGGATGGATGGATGGATGGATGGATGGATGGATGGATGGATGGANGATGGATGGATGGATGGATGGATGGATGGATGGATGGATGGATGGATGGATGGATGGATGGATGGATGGATGGATGGAAAAAACATAACATTCCGGGGTTTTTTTCAGCCAATGGGATCTAAGTCCCAAACATAATCTTCTAGGTCAAATCACAGAGCCATTCACGAATTAAAAAGCTTGTCACAGGTCTGAACTAACAGCCATTCTGGGACTGGTGCAGAGATAATAATAAACGGGACAAATTAGGCCAAACTCCAGCTTGAAATTAATTTAACAACCTGAGTGCACATCCATGCGGCTGTCTAGTAAACCCAGGTGGCCTGCATGGATGGTGACATGTTTGCACAGGTTACTGGCAAGCAGCGGGAATTCTGGCATGAATAGTGCCCCAGGCAAGCCCCTCCCTTTGCCTTCCACAGGACCACTGCCCAAAATACGTCCTATTAAAATAAAAACAACCCTATAACCCAATACCAGTCATTACCACTCGTATTTTGTTAAAATACTAAAAAATTATAAAAAAAACACTTGCTACCTTCTTTTTGCCTGGAAATGTAAAATAAGAAATAGAAATATTAGGTCAAGCTGAAATATGCAATTTTTGTCAACACTGCTGGTGTCAAAATTTGCCAAAGAATCAGAGAGAACCTCTGAAGGGCCACTGAAAAGACCACTTGTATGTACGTTTTAAAGACTACTTATTTTCCTGTGACCTCTCAGGTTATCCTTACAAGCAAGCTTGCTCTTGAAACCTTTTCTTATCCACTTATTTCCTCAGCCTACCGCATCCCATCAAAGGTTGGTCTGCAGCTACTCTTCCTCTTTTAGCACTCCAACCCACATCTTTCTCAGTCGCCCCTTCTTTGCCTTAATGTACTAATATAGCATCAACAAGTGTGATAAGAGCTAAAATATGTAGTTATTTAGAGAAAACTGCAGCCAGGGTGAGCCACCTATTTATTCCCCCTCTTAAAGAAACCTGCAGGTTGTAAAGTATTAGAATCTAATTCACTTCTTTAGAAACTGGATGTTAATATATCTTATAGGGTAAGGTGGTGGCAGCATTATGCTGTGGGACTGACAGCTGTCTGATTTTTAAAAGCCTGTTCTTCTCACCAGATGAAGTCTGTGCAGTGGCTGCAGAAGGTGGGCTGCTTGAAGAAGCGCGCGATGAATTTGTGGTCTTTCACTTCGTGAACGTTCTTCTGCCGGAGTGCGCCCTGGCGCGCGAAGCCCCGCATGGGCTGCTTGGGTCCGTCCTCCCCGTCGCTGTTGTTCGCCGCCGAGTCTGCCATTCTCCTGAGTTCAGGCGCTCCGCACTGATCAGTTCAAAGCGCTCGGCGCGTCGAAGTTACGGGTGCGCAGGAAATAGTGAAATGGAGGAAAAATAGAAAAGAAAAAAAAGGACGCTTACTGAAGCAAAGCGAAAATAGTTTTTTTTTCTTCTTGTTTTTTTTGTTAGAAATGGCTGCTTTTTGTTGAGGTGTTGCTGTCTTGTCCGTCAGCGGAGTGAGCTGCTGTCGCCGCACTGGCTTCCCTCCCTCCTCTTCCTCCTTTTCTTCTGAAAGCTCCGACTGTCAGAGAGAGGAGAGAAACAGAGAGAGAGGGGGAGAAGCAGAAAGCTTTTAACGCTCTTTTCTACATTTATGCGTCGTTTTTTTGGCAACATGGGCTTAAAGAAACACTCTTGTATCTCAGCTTTACCGCTAGAAGAAAAAAGAAAGGGCTTTATTCTTTCACAAACAAACAATTTAGCAAATAATGTCAGAAAGTGAAGTGGTTATCTTAACACATCTGAGTTTGAGGTTACATAAAACACTATTCTTCAGAGAATAAACACTGCATTCAAGAGTGAGCACATCTCTTGAGTTATGAGTCACCCTTAGAATCTGCTTTGAAAAGGTTTGTTGTTAAGTGAATTTGATTTCACTAAGTTTCCCATTATACAGCGCTTTGCATGAGTATAACCGCCTTTGCATTTTCTCATATTTTGTCACAGTATAATTAGAAACCTCAAAGTATTTATGTGATTCAATTCAATTCAGTTTATTTCTATAGCACCAATTCACAACACGTCATCTCAAGGCACTTTACAGTTCAACAAAACAAAAAAACAAATTGAATCAAAAGTTTCCATCCAAAAAAACAAGTGAATGCAACCAACGAAAAGAAAACCCCAAACCCAAACAAGCCTGGAACACAAAGGGAAAAGAAAAACTCCCCTTTAAAAAGAAAAAAACTCCAACAAAAACAAGCCCAAGGGGAACCGCCAACCGCCCAAACCCAACGGGGGTCAAAGAAAAAAAAACAAAAAAAAAAAAAACAAACTTAAAAAGGGGCCCCCGCCAAGAAAAAAAAAACCAAGCAAAACAACCCCCAACCAACCCCCAAGGAAAAAGAAGAAAAAGGCAAAACCAACCAAGCCCAAGCAAAAAAAAAAGAACAAAACGGAAAAAACAGGTATATCTTCAACATCTATAAACACAGGTGTTGATGGCAGCAGCACAGCTGATATTTCTCTCCAGGGTGGTGTCACAGCCAAACAGGAACAGATGAGGCAAAGCTGCTATGAGAAAAGGCAGAGAGAGCATAACGTTAGAGATTCAACTAAGAGATTCTGCAGAGTGGAAGAAGCACTAATGTAATGCAGAGTTCGGTATAAATTTAAAGACAAATGCAATTTCTACATTAGATGCAGTTGATACTTTTGTGACATGCACTTTCGCCCCACTACATTTTCAAGTGCAAATAAGCAGCTATAGGCTGATATGGACAACTGTGCTAGGGTGGGATGTTATCAAACCATTTGTCTGTAGCTGCTAACAAGTGATCTCATTACATCACACAGCAGCATGTTGGTTGGTAGCTGCTCTAGCTGTTGCTAGTGTGTGGAACTGTCTGATCCACGCTTCAGCATCAGATAATGTAAGATTTCTGGGTGCTGAGCTTAAGTTTTCAATATTGACCATTTACTTAATCGGAATGATTCCCTCACTAGCTTTATTTAGAGCACATTGCAAGTTGTAGAGGTTCCCAATGCGTTTGTGTTTCCATAAAAAGAGATTCCTCCAATAAAATTGAGATAGTGTGCTGCAGATTGGTCATTTTAAGTCACAAAGGGCAGAAATGTTTTACAAAGCTTTATACTTTGGCCTAAACTTTCTTAAAATGCATTGATATTTTGCTCAGGTGTGAGCTCTGTTGGCATTACCTAATGTCACCAAATTATTAAATAGACTTTGTCAGGGTTTATTTTATGCTCAGTGTAATTGTGTTCTGTGAAGGTCTGAAAAATTAGTCAGATGATAACAATGAATAAACAGTGTCACGGATATGTTGGTAAATTTAAAGCAATGTGAGGTTATATAGCAATATCCCAAACTGTGGACATCTCATAGAACACTAAAAAAGGAAGGGGTGTGACATAAATGCAATCCTGCTGAGACGTGACCGTCCACCGTGAATGACAAGCAAGGCAGGAAGAGAACTAACCAAACCAGCAGCCAAGAAGCTCCCGGTAAGGATGAAGAAGCTATGGAGATCCACAGCTCAGGTGGGAGGATCTCTGGAATAGCGCCCAGAAGAAAGACGCTGCTGAAAGAAGCCCATAGGAAGTATGACTTGCATCATGCCAAAAGCCAAATGAGCTCTTAGGATGAGATGCAATTGAACCTTTTGGCTCACATTTCCATTTCCATGTGTCGTAGAGAGACTAGCACCCAATTTCATCTTGGATAAACTCTCTCCACCGTGAAAACTGGTGTTAGCAGCATCATGCTGTGGGTTTTTTGTTTTGTTTTTTTTGCGACAGGGACAGGGTAGCTGGTAAAAGTTGACTTAAAGATGGATGGAGTAAATACTGAGGTATGCTGGAATAAAACTTCTTAGAAGAAGACGTGACATTGAGGCAAAGACTCACTATCCTCAAGGACATAATAGATATCATTGCAGATGATACAGTGCAACTTTTAAGATTACATTATATTTGTGTAGCCAAATCCAGCTTAGAATCTGATAAAGGTGACAGAAAAAAACAACAATTTAACTTAAATACAACTTAAATTCTCTTTGTTAAAAAGGACACTTTATAAGCAGCAGACTGATCAAAACCTGGTCCATGAACTGCTTTAGAGACAGAGATTTCTATTAATACGTACAAGGATTAAGAGCAACACTTTGGATCACATACAAAGCAATGCTAATAGTAATTGTCACCTTGTTCTAAAGACACTAGAGCTTGTTTTAGGTCCAAACTCCCAACTGACAGGTCCACACACACACATGCACACAAACACACAGTCAGCTGGCTATGAGTGACCTAGATGAGATTGATTTAGCTGCAGGACAGATGACAGCGTGCGCTGTTCAGCTTGGTCTCATCAAATCACTATTTACTGTAGATTTAGCCAATGGTCCAAATGGCCTTCTGTTTTTAACCATATTGGTCCCCCATTACCAGCCTCACCTTTTACATTAAAAACACATCTACATTGTGGTTACATAATTGTATCTAGACAGCTGTAAAGAGAGAAGAGCTGCTTAATTTGCAATGGTTACAGGTATCTAGAGACTCGCTTATGAGTAGGTGTGTAAATAGATTGTGAACATATTCTATCATAGAGCTTCAATGATCTCTTTTATGTATATCCAGTAACTAGGATGCAGTGCATATTCTCCTTGGGGCTGTTAATCTAGAGGATCCATAACCAAAAGCAGTCTCCATATTCAATACCATAGATAATGTTGGGAAGGAAATAGCTGGATAGTGACTCGTTTTGTTTGATATTATGAATATATGAAGATATACTTCTACTTCTGGTTTTGATTTTTGGCTGTATGATATAATATCGATCTTTTTTAAAAGAAAACATTTTTACCTTTTTTTATGAATCCAGACATTTGGGCATTAACAAAAATAGAACAAAATAAGGGGTAAGGGGTACAATATATCAAATTTAATTTTAATAAATAATATTTGAGTATGTTATGGTTACAGGGCTGCACCATATGATTATTTTGCAAATCGATTAATCTGTCGATTATCTTCTCGATTAAACAATTTTTAATCTGGTTGGGACCTCAGAAAGGTGTTTGCCTTTCCTAATCATGTTAAATCAAAATAAATGATCACAGGTAGACACCATTTAAGATGTTGAGTCATCTCCAGGGTGATCAGTGTGCACCTCAGGTCAATTAAGGACTACCGTTTGAAATAACAATAGAACTAAATGTGGAAAAAGGGAAGTGATGCAATGATATTGAGAATACACTGTATTTTTAAAGTTGGCGTAAAAGATGCAGTGAAGGTGGAATGTCAACATTGTAATTTCAGTTTAAATTTAAACCTTTAAATCAATCTTATTGTGTGTTTGCTTGTGATGTTTATGATTTTACAAAGCCTTTCGAAAGTATTTGGCCCCTTTGGAATTTTCTATGTTTTGCCACTTTTCAGGCTTCAAACATAAAGATATAAAATTATAAATCTTCGTAAAGAATCAACAAGTGGGACACTTGATGAATTTGAATGAAATTAATTGGATATTTTAAACTTTTTTAACCAAATGAAAAACTATGCAAAATGATTCAGACTCCTTGAATTAATACTTTGTAGTGTGACCTTTAGCTGCGATTATAGTTTTAAGTCGTTTGGAGTAGGTCTCTATCAGATCTCACATAGACAGACTGACATTTTTGTTGCCAGTTCTTCTTTGCAAAACAGCTGGAGCTCAGTGAGGTTGGATGGATGGAGAGCATTTGTGAAGAGCAGTTTTCAGTCTTTTTCATAGATTCTGGATTGGATTCAGGTCTGAACTTTGACTTGGCCATTCTAACACCTGGATAAGTTTATTTGTGAACAATTCCATTGTAGATTTTGCTTTATGTTTTTGATCCAACAGGTTTTCTTCCAGAATGGTCCTATATTTGGCTCCATCCATCTTCCCATTGATTTTAACAATCTGTCCCTGTTGAAGAAAAGCATGTGTGACAGTGGGGATGGGTGATTTGAGGTGTTGCTTTTAGGCCAAACAGAACGTTTTAGATTTTGGATTCATCACACCAGAGCACATTCTTNATTATGAATTTATGAAGATATACTTCTACTTCTGGTTTTGATTTTTGGCTGTATGATATAATATCGATCTTTTTTAAAAGAAAACATTTTTACCTAAAACTGAGGGAAAGTGGGCTACCTCTGCACCCCCACTGTGGCAGATAACACTGCGGACCCCTTTTTGCTGTGCAGCACAGCGCTATATCTGCAGTTCAGGGAGTCACTACGAAGGACGTGAACTGACTCAAACCCTAAGCAACATGGATACCAAAATAACTGAACGATAAATATCATCTGATAGCAGGAAAAATGTGGCAATATATGGTGATATTGCAAGATAGTGATAATATCGTATTGTGACCTATGTATCGTCACATGTATCACAACACCCATGCCAATACTCACCTCTAGTTGTAACTAGATGGTCTTGATTTAGATTCTGATCAGAATTTTCAGCCTCTAACAGGTGTTATATAAAGATTACTCAGGATTTAGCCACATCTACATTTCCATCAATTCTGACAATCTTTCCAGTGTTATGTACATGGTATAGTAAATGTTGGATGCATTTCCCTCCTCAGTGTTGTAGGGGTTTAAAATCTGGATTTGGTTTGAGGGTTCTCTTGAGATTATGGCCTATTGGTATTTAAGTTTGCTAAAATTTAAAATTGCTATTTAAAAATATTTACTTTATATTTGGAATTTGCAATAAAAAATAATTTGCATGAATTTCTTTTATCATATTTATAGTTTTGTTGGTCATTCCTTGATAAATATGGAAAGTGTAACTCTAGCATTGCTCTGAAGAGAAAAATCCGCGGACCATGTTGCAACTATCATGTGACAGCAGCATGTTATTTAACTGACAAAGGTAGAAACCATGCTAAATCAGCATGAATGTAACAACCTATTAAGGTTGTTGGCAACAGTGATAGTTATAAAGTCTTACAGCTGCTGGGAGGATCTGTGATAATGCTCCATGGTGCATTTAGGGTGCAGCAGTCTGTCACTGAAGGAGCTCTCAAATATCTATAAAGGTTGACTTTCCCCTAGTATTTATTGGCCTATGTTTGTATTGTGATCAACCAAAACAATGATTAATATTCTCTGTTAAAAACATCTTTGCTTGAGTTCTTCAGTTTTTAAAAATGCATATATTTCATCATCTCTAAAAGCAATGCACACAGGATGACAGACCTTCAAATAAAGTTGAAAGTATGCTATAAAAAAGGGGAATTGTGTGGATAGCAACGTCATGTTGTGTGGATTTATTGCTGCAAGAGGGACTGGTGTACTGGTGAAAAATGTCTCTACTGCCTCGCTACCTTTAAAGCAGCTTTGGTCAACCACTTCAAATCTTCAATATCAGTAAATAGCATAAAATGTCAGAATCTCATTCCCATAGAAAATGTGTGGTCAGGTGTCTAAATGTAATCTAAAATGTCGGCTCCAATATATATTCAAGGAAAAACACACAAAAAAAGTTTTGTTGGTCATTTTTTTTCCATTAAAAAGAAAAATAGTTTCATTATGTTTTGACAACTATAGAATCAATTCTTTAGCCAAAATAATAATTAATTTTATATTTCCATAGTCTTTAGTTGGACATGGAGATTATGTAATTGATGCCATTATAATCATAGCCAGCAACTGTGCTTTTAAGCATTTTTTTTATGAATCCAGACATTTGAGCATTTACAAAAATAGAACAAAATAAGGGGTAAGGGGTACAAAATATATCAAATTGAATTTTAATAAATAATATTTGAGTATGTTATGGTTACAGGGCTGC
>NW_015150884.1:700379-723921 GCF_000732505.1 Cyprinodon variegatus
ATCCAACAGGTTTTCTTCCAGAATGGTCCTATATTTGGCTCCATCCATCTTCCCATTGATTTTAACAATCTGTCCCTGTTGAAGAAAAGCATGTGTGACAGTGGGGATGGGTGATTTGAGGTGTTGCTTTTAGGCCAAACAGAACGTTTTAGATTTTGGATTCATCACACCAGAGCACATTCTTCCCTGTTTGCTGTGTCTCCCAGGTGTCTTATGGCTTTATTCCATAAAGGCCAGATTTGTGCAGTGTATGACTGACTGTTCTCCAATTTACAGAGACAGAGTCTCCCACCTCAGAGTTCATCCAGAAGGATCATGGGCCCCTGACTGCATCTCTGATCAGTCTTCTCCTTTACTGAGCCGAACATTTAGAGGGATGACCAGGTCTTTGTAGATTTGCTGTGGACTGATGCTCCGTCCATTTCAATATTATCGCTTGCACAGTGCTCCTCGGGATGTTTAAAGCTTAGAAACATTTTTGAATCCAAATCCGGTTATAAACTTTTCCACCACAGTATGTTGGACCTTCTGGTGTCTTCCTTGTTCTTCATGATGATCTCTACTATTTAAATAGAGCTCTGAGACTGTCACAGAGCAGGTGTATTTATTATTATAGACTTTATTACACAAAGGTGGATTCCATCTATCATCATCAGTTATTTAGGTCGACATTGGGTCATCAGAGATCTTTACTAATTTAGTGGAGTGAGTTTGCTGCACTAAAAGTAAAGGGGCCAATAATTTTACATGCCCCATTCTTTAGTCTTTTATTCTTTTTTAAATATCCAATAAATCTTGTTCCACTTCATGATTGTGTCTCATTTGTTTTAGATTCTTCACAAACATTTAAAATTCTATATATTTCATGTTTGAAGCCTGAAAAGTGGCAAAAGGTCAATAAGTATCTTGTTTTTTTTTTATAGTCAGTACTAGGGCTGGGTTAAAAAAAAAGTTTAATGGATTTTGATACTTTACATTTTTGCAAAATCGATTTCTGGGGAGATCGATTAGTATTATAGTGATGCGCGTGACGTTCAAATGAGCAGGAAAGATGCACTCAAGATGACTTCAAGCCAGGCAGCTGCAGTAATCTTGAGCCAGACAGCTGCACATATAGCATATAGCAAATAGGTTTACTGAAGACATTAACAAATGGGGGCTGATCAGCAAACACCCTGTAGTTGTTACAGACAACGCTGCAGATATAATATATAACGCTTGCTCAAGTGAGGCTTCCCTTTTTCACTTTTCACAAACAAGTTTGCACTTATGAGACAGTTTTGTTGACATCTCAAGTTTAAACTGTCTGATTTACAAGTTTGCACTTTGTGTTTAGTATGAAAGGAAAAAAAAATACATGAGTATTTCGAAACTCAGTTGAACCACTTTCATTATTGTAAAAACAGATCGAATCGAAATGAATCAATTTAGAACTGCATGAATCAAAATCAAAACGATTCAGGACTTTGACGAAAATACCCAGCCCTAGTCACTACCTTAGCCAGGTCTCCTTTGCAAAAATAAAGAGAAGAAGGAACAATGGAGAACGTTCCCAGGAGCCAATCAAAAGTAGAGTAAAATGCATGAAGGGTTTATCGAGGAGGCTACAAAAGAACCACGATAAACATGTAAAAAAGTGCGGCTTGAAAGTCTGTGTCTGTAACAACTATGACTCAAATATACAGTAGGAGAAAATGTCAGCTATGGGGAGTTTCAAAGCCAAAACATTTATTAAACTTTTAAGTGGGACCAAAAACAAAGACGGAAAAGAAAAAAAGGTATTAGATATAGAGAAACTGAAGTTAAACCCAACAGACAGCCAGTTATTACTAACAACATGGTCTGTATGTTAGCTTAGAAGTAATAGTGAACCCTTTTACAGAACATTTAGGCCTAGCATGG
Source organism: Cyprinodon variegatus (assembly GCF_000732505.1). Classification (NCBI taxonomy): domain Eukaryota; kingdom Metazoa; phylum Chordata; class Actinopteri; order Cyprinodontiformes; family Cyprinodontidae; genus Cyprinodon; species Cyprinodon variegatus. The sequence continues at coordinate 702,282 of NW_015150884.1, forward strand.
ATCTATCTTCAAACTATATATTCTTAATGACTGTGTCCATCAACCTAAGAGTAAAGAGTCTTCCTCAGAGATGTTTTGGAGACAACATCTGGAGGGATTTGCTTAATGTTACACCTTACGGCATTAAAATGCTCGTCAGTTATGGTTCTGACACTTACAGAAATCACACTGTTTTAATGTCTCTGTCCTTCTCACTTTTCCTGTCTTATATATGCAATATTTAAATGCATCCCTTTATCTTTCCTTTTCCCCAACGAACAAACACTCTTTATTTCTCGTGATTTTCTTCCACCGGGAGACGAATTTGTTACATAAACCTCCATCATTTAGCGACTACAGCACAGCGAGGTTCCTCCAAACACACACACAACCCCACTGCAGTATTATCTCCATTTATCACTCGGAACATTATGCATTTATCTTAGCATTGTGGAACTCATCTGTATCTCAGAGGATGTGTATTCCTCCCCATCTCGCAGTGGAGCTCCATATTGAATCTCATATTTGTGTCTCAGATTTCAAAACACTGAGAAACTAAGGCTCAAACATCAACGATCAGAAACCACAGCAAGCTCATTCTTCTGCTTTCACACAGTATTTGCATAACAGCCCTTCCCGCACTCTGTCTCTTTGGCTGAGTGTGGATCTGTACAGTTGAACACATTCGCTTCGCATCGCTGTGCCTGAAATTGTTATTGTGCCCTTGCATGTGTGCATGTTAGATGGGTCGTTGATTGGTGGCTGGAGCAGCAGTACTCATGCCTCTTGGGCAGATGTTTTTTCAACCTTATTTTTTTCCCTCTCTTTTTACACTGAAATATCTGTCAGCAAAAATAATTAGCTTTTTATTTTTTCCAAGGGAGTGTTGCTGAAATATTTATTTGTCTGTATCCTAAATATACATTTATACTTGCTTGAAATTAAAGGTAGAGTGGAGGATTTTCATGAATTTTTGAAAAGACCAGCCCTCTCAACTTAAAATAAAATGCACATGCACAACCCCTGTACTTGCTCTCAAGACGGAACGCATATTAAACGCGTGCGAGAGCATGCAGGAGCCCATTTCTCCTCATGCACCCTCTGTTTTAAAGAGCTTTTGCATCGCTCATACAAGCTTACTTTCCAAAAGATTAGCATTTTTTCCACTATGTTAGATTCACCACCGGTAAGTGAAAATGGGGACGAGCCGTATGACGGCCTTACGTAAACATATCACCAGAATGATTGACAATTAGGAGGACCACTTATCTTGATGATCCACCCCGGAAAAAGTACATCCTCCACAATATATTTGAATTAAAAGTCTCCTACTTTGTATGGTAGGGTTTTTTTTTTTTATTACAGAGGTTATTCAATAAGATAAGAATCTTTATCTTCAAACAAAACTTAAATTACAACCTGATAGTCACACATTTGATTTGCATGAATCGTGCAGTGGGTGTCGGGACACAACTCTTCTCAAAAGGTTCTCTGAATCATTTTGGTTTCTTGGAGACAAACCACAAAACACAATTATTCAGCAATATTCCTGATCTGATCTGAAAGTTGCATGAAGTCTGGAGATTTGACTCTGGAAAGAGTTGCAGATTATTATTTCAAATAAAGTTTGCACAGGTTTATGGTTCATATGCCTATCGCCGTCATAATGACCAAACGATTGGAATGCCTACATTTAGTAAATTAGAATTCTGCAGTGTCACATTAAAATGAACTAACAAACAAAACCTTTATTTTTTTAACTAAAAAGAACAGCATCAGCTGAATATCAATTAGTTATCCTACTGAAAAAAGGTAGTGATTTTTTTTTTTCTTTTTGGTGCTGATATCAGAAAAAGATAAATGTATAGAATCCAAAGAAAAGAAAAGTCCAGCACATAAAAACTATGCAACTTATCTTTTATGATGATAGTACGGCAAACATCCCATTTTAAAAAAATCCATTAAAGCAGTGCAGAAGTGAAAGGTTATGTGAAAGATTCATTTATTAAATTCATTTATAGATTTTTGTGGCACCAGAGGCCTTTATTTTGAAATAGCTTTTGGCTTTCTGCAAAACCCAATAAATAAGAATTTTGAAGCAAAAAAAACAAGTAGTTTCAGAGTTTTTTCTATTTTTTTATTTATCTTTCTTTGCTTTTATTTTCCATTAAATAAACGCTGAAACAATGATAGAAGCAGTCCAGGTGAGCATTTCTGGGAATTTTGCAGCCTTATTGTTAAAAAATGTGACACCCTCTGGATGGTCTTCATTAGGCAAAACAATAATATTTGTCCTAATTTCTAAAGGTAAAGTAACTGGAGGTGTGAAAACACAACCATAAACAGTAGACTATACATTTTACACATCAAACTAGAGTAGTTTTGAATTCTTGGCACTTTCTAGTTTCAGTACACCTTTGTTTGCATGCCTGGGGGAGGGTGCAAAGACCAAAATCAATGCATAGCTTGAAGACATCACAGAAATTGCATTCTTCTGCATTAAAAAAAGTACCCCCCCACCCTTACACCATCATTCTTGCAGCAGCCAACTCCCACCGCTCTTTCGAGGAGGGTGTAAACAGCTTTTCTGCTACTGCTGCTCGTGCCTGAAGCCTTTTTACTTCACCTGTCAAACTGGAACCCCTATAAGGCTAGAAGCTGTATTAACGCGCGCAGAGCCAGGCCTCCATGTACCCCCCCAGAATTAGACGCTGGATACACCTGTGGGAGGATTCAGATCTGTGTTTGGTTTTGACGAGATGAACACTCACCGTTTGGCAGCTGGAGATAGTTGGGGGTATGTAAACACTCTGAGGTGCTGCTGATTCTGTTCCAGGACTTCCACATTATAATTTTCAACAGTTTGTAAAAAAGGACTTTTTGTTTTGTTTTTGGCATTTTTACATTTTTCTATAATAAATGCAAAATGTTCAGATTCTGTTGTACCGCAGCATATAGTAATGGATGAAAAAGAAAAACGGAACACAAATCAACCATTTACACCGTTTTAAAATGTTGAAATATTTCGATGAAATTAGAACTAATGAATAAAGTTGAAATCTTTCTATTACGACTCGTCTTATTCCATATCTAGGAATGATGGAAGGAGTACTTTCCTTTTACATCTGACTTACACAATGCAACTGTTAGACTAAGGCTTTAAATACCTTTTCACATTTGTTCATTTGTGTAAATGTAGCATCAATGTAAGGGACACAGAAAGTGTTCTGGTCATGTTAGCTGTGGAGGAGCTGCAGAGATCCACAGTAACGGTATCCCCTTTTTTTTTTAAAGTCAGGTGTATAAAACAGCAGCCATTTTGATTTGGTGGAAAAAGAAAAACAGTAAATGAGCTCTATAAAGAAGACTGCGTTGGAGATCAAAGATAAGCTCATTATGGTTTATTTCTGTAGTCTATATATAGTACCCTACTTTTGTAGGGTACCCTATAGTACCCTACAAAAGTATTCACACTATGTGAACTTTTTTTTAACCTTTTGCAATGTGTAAACTGATAGACAAATAAAAATACTGCATCATTTTAAAGTGGAAAAAAAAATGTAAATGTGACCCTGACAAGTTGCATGTAAATTTGTATTTATTTTAATGCCATAAATCTGCATGTTAAGGCCAAATGTTCATGGTTTTTACCGTTTGTTTAACGCTGTTCACAAACTGCGTCCTGAAGGACGCCGACTTTAGTCCTTCGTCTCCCAGAACTTATTGTGGACTGTTCAATATTCTGTTCCTCCCATCAAACAGCCAATTAGCCTTAATAAACTCTCCACACCTGTCACTGCAGCTTTGATGGAAACTAGGCAGCTTGCAATGTTGTAAATGTAGCTTGTTCCTCTCCTCACTGGTTGAGTTAAGCTCCTTTTGTTCATAGTGGTTAACTGTTGAAACGCCGTGGTTTGATTTTAATGCAGGACTGTTAGTCAATCTCAAACTAGATGCTTTGTTCAAACTGGCTGTGACCGCTATTTGTTGTTATTGCTAGTTGCCTAAAAACAATGCTGGTGATCTCAAGGGTTTTAATTTTGTTGGTTCTGATGCGTTGTCAAGTGGTCCACACTTTTTTGTTTGGTATTTAAACTGCAGGTATCCCCCACTTGAAAAGGCAGCTTGCTTCCAGAGATTTCACAGGATTTCACTCGGAACACCAAAGTTGATTCTTTCCTTTTTTCTCTTTTATTTGAAAGTTCAATCGACAATAGTAGCATTGATAGTAAAAGCAGTAGTAGATGAAAAACCTTTAAACATAAACAGAGAGAAACAATAATCAACATCCTTTAAATAACAAAATTATTCCTGAAACAAAATATAAGATTTAAACCCAACATCAAACATATTCAAAGCATTATTCAGTGATAAATTGTTACATTCTAATATTAATTTACTTTCTCAAATATATTTTAAATAATTCCTCTTTTTTTTCATAATATTTTAACATTTCATTCTGAATATTCAAACAATTTGTGGCTCACTGGCTCCTTCTCTTTGGAACAAACTTTCCTGCAGTGCATTCACCCAGGCACCCTCATAGTGTTCATTGCTGCCCAGTGAGTGAACATCTCCCAACTGACCCCTTAATTATCTTCACCTGGAGTCTATCTCCAGGTTGGGAGACACTCTCCCCTATACTCAGTTAGAGGAGGGTGGGGCATGAATTTACCTCAACATGCGTGGAGAATCTTGTTAACATTCTTCATCCCTGCTTAACTTGAAACAACACTTTAGTACCAATGTTGGCTCCCTCCTTTTGTTCATTCTTATTCAACCCTTCCAGTAAATAACATTTTGAGCACGTCTTATTCCTCCATATTGATGTTCATCCCCTTTTCCTCTCTTAGCTTGGATCGTTAAACTGTAGAACTCCATTAACTAGTAAAGAGACTTCACCTGCATATAATTTCATCTCAGTAAACAAACACGGTGGTGGCAGTGTCATGATACAAAGAAAGAAGTTAGGATGAATGTGAAAATGGAAAAAAAAAAGAAAAAAAACAAGACAAATCCAGAGGGAAACCTGATGGGAGGATTTAAACTTGAACAAGAGATAATATTTTTCCCACCAGCTGGATTACAGCCAATGGAAAGTAGGAACTACAAATAGATGGTTCATCGGAATATACTTCACCTTAATGTCAAGATTTAAAACCTATGGTGCATGGATAGTTATCATCTTCAGTGTCCCTTTTTTTTCTTTTACAAAGTGAAATGGGTAAAAAAAAAATTCTCAGTGAGAGGAGATTAGAAGGGTTTTTTCCCCCTTCAGATCCAAATAATGCATTGATTATCTCATTTAATTCCGATAAAATACATAAAATGTGGCTGTATCAGACAGTTGGTGAGAACCCTCCATTGGTCTACTTACCTTTGCAGAGCCCTGTCTTGTCTTTCATCTCCAGGACTGCATGAGCCCATATACTGTACAGTTTAGTCATTTATAAAGAGAGCAGGTTGGCAAATTACATTTTAACACCAACCTGATGAAAATATCTACCTCTAAACTGGTAAAACTCCCCAACCTTTGTGTGACCTGGCTCTTTGCTCCTATAATGCCTCTCCCGTTGTTCTTCTTATTTTGTTAAACGCCGCCCTCTAGTGGTCATGGTCTATAGCAATTGATTCGGTAATCTGATACTAAAAGATATGTAGTTTAAACAAACAGGTGTTTTACATTTATCTTAATTTACACGGGATTAGATATGTGTTCAATTGATTTGTATTAAACCATTAGATTTTTCTTTCTTTTTTATGTTTCACTCTTGTTTCTGCAAATGGTAGTTTTGTGAACTAAAACATAATGATAAGAATATTACAATAAGTAAATTAAGAAAAAGAATGCTTAAACATAAAAAAAAAAAAAAAAAAAAAATTTGATTCAATTCAATATTTCAGCTCCGTTTACAAACTATTATTATCCGCCACTAGAGGGAAACAGAGCAGCGTGTCGAGTTGGACCTGGCTGTGAACTTGCAGATTGCTGCACACATTGCATGCAGAAGAACTGATATCTTAGATTTCAGGTTATAATGAAAGTATTATTGAAATTAAACTGTTGCCATAATATTTTTTATTGAAACATCACCTAAGTTTGCTCCATATGGAATACCAAGGTCTTCCAAGGCTGCTTTTATAACACTGTCAAAAGAAATAAAAGATAAAGCCAAATGTAAACTGGTTGGAGTTCTTATATCCCTCTACAAATTAAGGGGATAGCTCATTAATTTTGCAGTAATTTTTTTATATTTGTTATTTTATATTAGATTTTGTGGAAAACCAAATAATGTTAATGTCAAATGTAATGTAAAAAAACATATATTCTTTTTTAAATAATCAAAGTTTGTTTACTTTATTTTACACACAGACAAACTAAGAAACTAGGCTTTAATGTAATACTTCCTCACTATTCATTAGTGATTTATTATTAATCAGGAATTATTTCTACTTACTTTCCACAACCTCCCAGTCTCCTAAATACACCAATCCTACCAAATTACACCCACATTTCAACAATAAAGTACTTCTTTTTTTAAACTGGTCTTTATTTTCTATTGTTTTTTTAGCTTGTTGGCTTACATACAGTATCTTACATTCCCATTCAATTTGGAAGATTTTAATAACTGTAGCAGAGGTCCTGCTACCGGTTTTATTAGAGAGTATCATCAGTAGTATCTTTAAAATGGTTTTATAGTCTTCATGCCCTGAGGAAAATTTGAGAGTGATTTCACTTTCTCTTGTTTATATTTAAGGATAAGCTGAGGGAATCTGAATAAGTGCCTATGGCACATTGTGGCATGTGGTGACTAATGAAAAAGTTACTGTCTTGTTATTGTGGCAATGTTTGAATTCCAGCTCTAGATTTGTTGGGGATTGGTGGTTAGTTTGTTCTAGCAATGCACTACAACAAAAAGTTAAAAGTGACATTTTTAAGTTGAAGCAGGAGAAACACATCCAAAGCCCTACAAAGTGATCTCCAGCTTGCCACTGATGCAAATGCGCCTGATGAAACTAGTGGAACGAGTCTTTTACCATGATAGCCTCAGGGCCCCTTGTGCTCTGGTAGGCTGTGCTCACTGCTTGGCAACATGGAGCTCAGCTGGCGTTTGCAAAAAGAAAAAGAAAAAAACAGGACTCGCAAATTGGTCATTAGTAATTTGTTAGTCTCACAAATGAGAGCAGGTTTCCCTAAGCTCATATGAAACAAGCTGCAGCGTTATGCTGCCTGTCACATTGTTCATGATGATTGGTTTGATGGGTTAGGGTTGGTCTAGGGAGACACATTCTGTGCAGACCGGTACAGAATGGTCGATGGCACCCTGCGTTCCACTTGGTATCGGATGGATTCCTTAGACCCACTGTAAAACCCTTCACTGCAGTGGGTTCTGTGTTCTTTCTGGTATTTGATAATATCTTGCTCTAATGTGGCAACAGTATGCAGCCAGTGGCTTGATATTACTGACTAGCTTCCATGTTCAACAAACCTAAAAGCTAAACATCATGTAAAGGCCCATCCAGCGCTACCAGGAGCTCAGTGATGCCCTGGTCAGGATCTGGGAGGAAACACCCCAGGAAAGCCCTCTTCATTTCACAAGGAGCATGCACCAAGGCAAACATGAGTACCTGTTGAGGCAATTTCTTTACAACTTTCTTGTTGCCTTAGCTGCGTTTCTTCACTTTGTGGAAGCCTAAGCTTGGGGTCCCAATCTCCTTTCTCAGTGTCTTTGCTCAGTATGTGGTTGGAACTACTTCACCTCTATCCCAACAGCATCAGCCTTATAGTTGATATAAAAAAGATTAGCTGATTTCAAAAATCCCTAACAGCTGATTTCATTTTTTAGTATTTTCCAAGTAATAAGGATGAACTTGTTGGAAATTGCATTTCCACAGTACTATCTATAGTCAATTCATGGAACAAGACCAATACCAAGTTTGACAAGAACCATAAATCAAGTCTCGTATGAACTGCTTGGTTCCTGTTTCTGGTCTGTTGGTTTCAGCAAGAACATTCATTCTTTGAAATCTAAACTGAAAAAAATCCAAAGAACTGTCTCTGGGTGAGTGGCCTTCTTAGAAGAGGAGATCAATGCATTTCTTTTCATGTAGCAAAGATCATACTCTTTTTTTTTTTTTTTTTCTTTATATGAAAAAAGCAAAGATCATGTTCATGTTAGAGGGATCGAACAAAGGCCTTGTAGAAGAAGAAGGGAAAAAAAGCTTTGGCTTTAAGGTTTTGTTTTTGTTAATTTTTTTTAAGCAAGTTTTTTGTCTGAAGTGCCAAGAACTGTCTGGTAGGTATTTCACAGAACAGGGATAAGCACAGTTCTCTATTCTTATCTTTAGACTAAGTGGTTTTAACACCAGGCTAGCTGAGAAACTGGAAGCGAAGCTCATTTTAAAGAAAATCAATGAGGCTAAAAATGAGGTTAGTGTTGACATAACCCAGAAGTGTCAGTGATATTACAAAAAGGTGGAAGCAACAGGGAGCAATAGCGTTCAGCCACAAAGTGGTAGGCCACATAAACTGACAGAGCAGGACAGCAGATGCCGAGGCTCACAGTGGGCAGAGGTCACCGGCTTTCTGCTGAGTCAGTCAGGCCTCAGAACATCATGTGAACTATAGTTAAGCCCCTAAACATTTCATAAAGCGCCTCCTGGAATTGGTTTACATAGTGGACTAAAAGCATCCCAGCTATATATCCAGTGCAATTCAAAGTATCCCTGGACTCTAGGGCAGATGGAGCCAGTTAATCTAAAATGATGCGTCTTTATAAAGGCCAAAAAAAAAACAAGAGAAACAGATCCTTATCCTAAAGTGAAACAATGGCTGAGTAATTATAGCAGTTTAAAGTATCTTCCTGAAAACAAGCTGTTTTTGCTCAACTTTCAGTTGAAAAAGTGATGTTTTTTAGACAGTTTTACTATTTTAAGAGAATGACCAAATTCTGTCTGTATTTTTCGAGTTTCTTCCTTTTTCAGTTTTTATGCTCTCATACAGGTCTTAAAAATAAGCCTTTGGAGAATTCGATTTTTAAGCATCAGGAAATGTAAAGTTTGTTCATCCTTGGGTTGTTTCCATCTTCTCACTGATATTTTACAGAGGTATACTGCGTATAGGAACACATGTTTGCATTGGTCAACAAGCAGAAGCCTTTTAACATTGAGAAGTTTTTTAAAGCTTTACTTTATAACAGGAAGTGTGTTCGGCGCAGTCAATAATTCAGTTACCAATGAGGGCCTGGACTTGCTTCCAACGGACACAGAGTTTCTTTGTTGGGGGATTTTCATAACAGGTTTCATGGCCGTCGCCACCAAGCGTGTTGGGATCTGAGACCCTACATCAGCAGGCTGATCCCACCACATACTGGTGAGGTTGGTTCACCATTTCACAACGTGTCCATCCCCAAACACTCTCACGCAGTAACAACCCCGTCTCTAGTTGCACTGGCACCCATTCTGATAAGCCAGAAGGGTGGTCCTGGCTGGTACCATCGAAGGTTGACATAATTTTTTTTGTGACCAAAATCTTGGGGCATAGCAGGCCCCACTCTGGGTGTGCAGACTTCACCAGGGGGATCACTTGGTGGTGCTGTATGTAACTACTGCTCTACCGGTCTTAGGGGGCAGGCCTACCCACAGTCTGCCCCCAATCCATGACTGGGAACCCCTGCGGTTAGTGACCTCCTCATATTCCCACTCCATCGGGAGCGGTACTTGATGTGTCTGTATCCCGCAGTGCTTTAAGAGAGTCATAGTTACTCCCTTCGTGTATAGGAACACATGTTTGTATTTTTCAACAAGCAACATTTTACTTTTATTTAAAACACCAGAGCAGTTTATTTGTAATTTCACATTGTAATAAAAGTACTGGTTAACCAACTTGTTTGGGCAAAGCAAAGTTGCCTGTTTCCCATTGTTTCTAAACTTTGGGCAAGGCTAAGCTTCTCTTGTTGACTTCAACTTCATTAATGACATATAAAGCTCATAAGGTAACCATAGTATCATCATGCTAGCTGTTAGTCCATGGACCAGCAAATGGATTTAAGCAGGTTTGACAGGAACCAAAAAAAGAAAGGCAGGATGAACGATTCAGAGAGCCTCCATAATTGCAGATCTTATGGGGTGTTCCCATGTTGCAATGGTTATTATTCACCAAAGGAGGTGCAGGGTGTAGCAAAGGCTTACTCAACATGTGGGTAGGGACGGCTGGTGCAGGTACAGTAGTCTAATCCGAAAGACAAGTAACTGTTGCCAAAAATGCTAATGCTGGTTCTGATGGAAAACCGGCAGAACAATGTGGCTTTCGTCTTTAAAAAGGTTAATTGATCATCTCTTCTCACGTTAAAAACCTGTTTTTTCCTGTGGCGCTTGTAAAAGAAGATGTTTTCCTGCATATTCCACCTATGGATTAACCTAACAGCTTATTAGACGTACATTTATACAAATGACTCATAGAGTGGCGTTGTCAGATCTGTCTGCTGCACCCTCATTAATTTTTAGTGTGGCAGGAATCACAATGCCACAATCTTGAGTCAAAGAAGTTGAATGAGACCTGGTTGTTAGTCATCATATTGTTCAGCTTTTAAAGCCATGGCTTGTACTAACTTGCACATGTGTAGCGTGACCATACCACACTGTCAACAAGATCCGGTTTAAACCTGTATGAAGAAGACCGCCCAGTATAATAAAAGCCCATGTCTAGTCTCACTTTCTCTTTTTTTTCTTCTTTTATCTTTGAGCATGTTAACTCTATTTAAAACATAATCATTGTGGTTATCTAGTAAGCCAGCAGTGATGTTAGCACTCAGACAAACCAGACAGTCTAAGACAACCTTTATTTCAGCTTAATCATCCAGCAGATGTCTGTCAATATTTTGTCATTGCGTTTACGGACTGGGCTATAAATGATCCAACGAAGCCAAAATGCAATGAAACTTCACCACAGCTGCCTCATTTTGATCTGCTAAAATATCTTTTTCTATTCAGGCTGTGTGTTTGTTTGTAATTACTGTAAATGTTTGACTTACATCCTCTTCTTCTGAAGTTCTAAATGATGATAGCATGGTTTCATTTCCTTTTCTTTAGTTTTGGATGCCTTATACGGAGCTCAAACTGAATATGGACAAAAGTCTCTGAGTGTGATTACCTTCTTAATTTTAGCAACAGTTTGATAAAAAAACATTTTTTTTTAAATCTACGACATGACGTTTATGTCACTTTCATGTTATTGTTTAATTTCTTTGAAATGAAAAGTGTTATTTCGGGAGCATCACATGTCTTCCTCTAAGTAGATACCACTTTTAGAAAACAAAAGCAAAGGCGCTAATATGATCATACACAGAGCAGATGCCTGATACACTTATGACAGATATACTATGTACTACGTGTTAAAAAAAGAGGCTTCAAAGATCAGTCAAATTAAAACATAAATTACCAAACAAGAAAAAACAAGGTAAATAGTAAAAGTGCTTTTTAAAAAGTACTTATTTTTATCCCTCAAGTAAAAAGATAAATCCAACTGTTTAAAAACACTTTTGTAGAAGTTAGAGTATCAACTTAAGCTTTTTACTCAAATAAAAGTGTAAAAGTAGCATTTTTAAAAATACTCAAAGTATAAAAGTAAAAGTAATGAAGGAAAAAATGTTAAGTACAGATGCTTTAAAGCACTGACCTATTAAAGGAAATTTTTTCCAAAATTCTGGATGATAACTTCCTTATAGTGGATGATATACTCCTTAATTTTTCTTAGTTTTGTAACTAATGGCAGCAGTGAAAATTCTAACATTGCATCATCTTGAAAAACTATTTTTTTTGGTATGTAGTGAACAACAAGTTGGTGCGGTACAGAATCCGATCATAAAGAAATGAATTGTCTGGATAAAAGAAATTGTTTTGATGGGTTTTTTTCAATACCAACAGGCCATAATGAAAAGAATGAGCTTAAATTTAACAAAATTAACAAGTATTTTTAAAAATGTAAGGAGTAGAAAATATCAATAATTGAAAAAAAATGTAAGGGTTAGAAGTTAAAAGTTGTTGCTCAGGGCTGCTCAGTGGAGCAGTGGGTAGCAAAAAGGTTCTGGGTTCAATTCCTGGCCTGGGGTCCTTCTGCATGGAGTTTGCGTGTTCTCCCTGAGCATGTGTGGGTTCTCTCCGGGTACTCTATCTTCCTCCCACAGTCCAAAAACATGAGCTGTTAGGTTAATTGGCTTCTCTAAACACCAACTTAGGTGTAAATGGTTGTTTGTCTCTGTGTTGCCCTGCGATGGACTGGCAACCTGTCCAGAGTCCTGTTGCCCACAGACAACTGGAGATATGCACTAGTTACCCTGCTTGGGATTAAGTGTGTAAGAAAATGGAGGGAGTATATACAGACAAAATTTCTGCTTTAGTAAGGTAATAAAGTATTTTCATTTTGTTATTGACACCTCTGTTTATGGCCAACACAACCACCAGGGACACAGTTATCTTATCAATATGCTCCACAAGGAGGGGAACCACAAAAATCAATGGGCTAAGTAGCGGAATGCTTACAGTGTGCTGTATCCAAGAAAGTTAATGGAAGAATAGTGGAAGGAAAATGTGGTGGTGATCAGGAGCCACACAACTACATGCAAGACCTTGGCTACAATGGACAATATGCCCAACTATGCTACTTCCTGAACTACAGCCAGCTCATTTGTTTCCTATCTCTCATTACTGGACAGACTGATTAAACCAGGTGCGTCTGGCCATTGACCTCATGGTTACTGAGGTTACACAGCAACACAAGAAATGATCAGATCCCTGGTATAAGATGGAGCCTGGTTATTTAGGACTTTAAATGCAAGAAGGAGGATTTTCAATTCTATTTTGGATCACGATTTAAAACAGCCTAGTGCTGTCTCCCTTATACCTACAAAATGACCAATTCCCTCTAAAAGGATATTATGATCAGCTGAGATCTAACAGGACAAGTACAGATACAAGTTCATTATCTGAGGCCATGACAATATCAATAGTGACTTTTACCAGAGCAGTTTCAGTGCTATGATGAGCTCTAAAGCCAGACTAAAACTCTTCAAAAAAAAAGTTATTACAGTGTTCACCTCTAAGTGGTCACATACTTGAATAGCAACTATTTTTTCAAGAGTTTTAGATAAGAAAGGAAGATTAGATATAGGTCTATTATTGTTAAAATCATTTGGTTTGACAGAATGTTAAGTACATTTTTAATAACAGTTACTTTAAAAGCCTTAGATGCATATTCATGTAACAGTGATATTTTTTTCATATGGAGGTGGAAATCTGAGGAATTAACATTGTTGGAAGTGGATCTGTTCTAGAGCATTTCTTGCTTCCATTTAAAGACAAACTTTGAGGTGAAGGTTGTTTCATTTTCCAGATGGGTTCCTGTACCTGGTTTCAAAGTACCAATATCTGCTCTAATCACTTTGGTATAACTTGGCTGGATTGGCCAGCGCACTCATCTGAGCGGAACCCCTTAATAAATCTAGGCAAGGGACTTTAAGGGAGCAGGCTGAGTGAAGAAACTGTAAAGGACATGGACATACTTTGAAAATTGCAATGTTTCTCTAGTCAAAAAATCCTGTTCTTATCTGGCTTATGTAGCACTGGAATTAATTCAGATATATAACTTTAGGTTTTCATCAACTGTTAACCATATCCATCCAAATGGAAAAAGAGGTCAGCTCTTGAGAAATGTTAATACTATTTCTGTATTCACAGAATTAAGAAAACCAAATAAAGTTTATCCTGTTTAAATGGCACCAAACATATTTCTCACCTGTAACTGGAAAAACCCTCGGCTTCTCTATCAACATATCATAGATCAGTTTCAGTATCAGATTTCTTTAACTCTGTAATGTTTTCAGTTAAATGATTCTTTTACAAGATGTTGCGAATTACAACAAATTTGTCACACTGGGTATTATTTACTTTGAGTGAACTGAACACAGAGTAAAGAGTAGAGTGTATGACTCACGTTAAAGTTGTTGGGGTTTTGTGAGTGGGCTGATGTTCTGTAGGTGTGGCTGTGTGTGGATTTATTACAGGTCAACTCATCCTTTTTAGAGGAAAGCTTAATCATACGATTAGCAATGTTAATGGGAAGCTTGCTAATATATAAATATTATTACTGTAAAATTTACGAAAAGGGAGGCAGAGTTAATCAATCTATGTTCCAGCTTTGATAGTTCTATTATGAGAAATGTTACAACTACCTACTTTGTATTGTTGAATTATGAAGAATTACATAGATAGATATCAGTATATGAATATATATATACCTCCTATATATTTTTAGCAATTTAGCAATTTTAGACTATTTACAATAAAAAAACAAAAAACATTCAATGGCAGCACTTCCAGTTCAAATCCTACATGGCATTCACTACTCCAAAGCAGAGCTAGCCAAGATACATCCCAACAATCAACTCAAGCTGTGACAGGTGCTGAAAATCTCCTGCTGACTCCACTCAGATGTCCAGCCCTGACAAACTACTGCACTGCAAAAAACTAGATCTAAATAAGTATTTTTTTCTTTTAAAAATTGCATTTTTTATTGAATTCAGGACTTAAGTGAGACACTTTTCTAATGGAACAAGACAATTCACATTTAAAATAAGAATAAAACAATTGTATTTTCTTATTTCAAGTGCATATAATCTAATTATCTTATTTTAAGAGTAAAAAAACCTTATTCCATTGGCAAATCATCTTATTTACCTGCTCAAATTAAGGGCAAATACACTTAATTTAAAATTTTCTTTACTTTTTTCTAGATCGTTTTTGCAGTGGGGTCTATCATCTTTAAAACATTATCAGTTCTTAACACAGACCTCCAACCCATTGTTGCAAGGGCTATATTTGGTCCCACGGAATGAAAACACTTTACGTTCAGGAAAGGTTATAAAAACATAATTCAAACTTCTCGGTTGCACATAGAAGAATATTGTTACACTGGAAGTCTAATAATCCACCAAACCTGTCTCTGTGATTCAGGGATCTAAAGTAATATATTAAATGCATCCTCATGGGGTCCAGTGAGAAATGTTATTCTCTCTGGAACTCAGTACTTATCCACTTGATTAAACTCAAATCTGTACCATCACTACACAGCCCCTCTTACATGCTATTATGAGATCCATACATCCTGCATAGGTATGTAGAAATGGACCCACTTGCTTTTTTCCCCCTACACGCTTATTTTTTCTAACTTTAGATATAATTCATCCATTTTTTTCTCTACTTTTGTTCCCCCTTGTTTCCATTTCTAATGGATGTCCCACATGTTCCAAGGTAGGGAAGAGGGAGGGGGCAAAAATAAGAAAACACTAAGATGAGCACTTTTCTGAAGAAAACAGTCTGCTCCGTTTTTCTGTGTGACTGTTGATGTTCAGTTAAAATAAATCCGAAAGAAAAAGCTCAGTGTATTTAAATTCTGTGGCCATATTTTTTATGTAAAACAGGTGAACATGCCACTTTTTTCTAAAGAAACCCTCACTGTTACTTAACTACACGTAATCTCATAAAGGCCTCAGGGTTGGACCTCAGACTTTATCGCTTTCTGTGAGTCTCTCAGTAAGGCAAATATGTGACACTTTGAAGACAGGGAGTTCATGGTATTAAATCTGTTTGCTTAGGAAAGGCGTGTAATGTATATAACAGTCAGTTTCAGTTGGGAAGCTGCTATAGGAATCATGAGCACTGAGGTGGATTTAGAACAATGTGTGAATTGTTGCTTTCCACCTAGTGGTTGTAATGTTATATGTTATGAGTGCAAGAAGGGGTTGCTTTCCAAAGAATTCCTTGTACAAACAGAAAAGTTTAAATGATGAATGTCATGTTATGTAAGAGGAATAACAAATAAAAACCACAACAAAATAAAAAAAACAAATAGGTCCAAAGAGTAGTTTGATTCAGCATGAAAATGGTTAAAGTGTAATCTTTATAACCCATCATCTGTCGGTCTACAAAAAAAAACGTAAATAAAGATTATATCAGGCTCGTTCCAATCCGCTGCAGGTTCAGATGTAAGCTTAAACAAACATATGGATCATATGCATCTTTGGCACACCTTTTCTTGCTGTTTTTGCCATGCAATGACATGCTATGCAGTGTTATTTCAAGGAGAATGACTCATTGTTAGTTAGTGCTTGCAGAAAAAAAAAAAAAAACAGGCATTATCTAAGGTTATCTGTCACTGTGTAGGTGAGGGATGTTTGCGTGTAGAATGAGCTTATTTAGCTTTTTCTGTTTTTCCTGCCTTAGGGTTGCGATGAACAAAAGAAGGAGGCTGTACATGAGCCCACCCCTCGCTTCCTAAAACCTGACCATTTCCCAGAAAAAAGAAGAAATAAACAATTAAGCTAATCTTGGGAAACAGAAAAAAATGTCAAACTGGTCAGGGCTTTAGATTTCAGTTTCATCCTGACAACTTTACTTAAGCAAGACACCAACTCCCAACCAAACAACACCACTGAACTAATAGTTTCAGTACATCTTCTTAAAAATTAGAGGACCTCAAAACAAATGCAATACATAGATGTCTTAATACCAGAAGTTTTAAAAAATATATATTATTTCATTGTTGCCACACACTTAAGTTCTGGTAAAGAGAAAAGAGCAGTAGTGAGGATGTGGAGAAACAAAAGAGATTGTGCAAAGAGGAATGTTAAGTAGTCCCTTTGTGTGAATGATCTTGATATTTCAACCTTGTAAAATGTTGATGGAAAATCAAGGACATCATCAGGATTAGAAAAAAATCTGTGCTTAGTCCCCAGTGACATAGCTGTGCGAGCAACATTAAAAAGTGAATAAAACCTTCTCATTCTTTAAGTCAGTTTTAGATGTTTGCCATATTAGTTTCTCCTATCCGGTTCACTTTTCATATACTTTTAAATGAAAACCAACTAAATCAAGAGGATTTTGACAAAAAACTAAACCATCTTAAGAGTTTTTATTTTCTGTTTTTCCGTGGGAGACTATGCTTCAGTGATATTTGATTTATTTTAGAGTTGTTGAAACATCTTTTAACAGAGGTGCCAATAAATTTGTGTTTTGAACAGTAAAATAGGCCCGAGGGGCTTTCTCTATGTTTAAAAGTATGAGTACCATTTATATGGAATGATTTAGGGTGTTGTTTTCTTGCTAAAAATATAATTGTAAAAGCTGATTTCTTAAACATGTGGGGAGTCGCTTACATGTCTGGAGGCCACAGATGGTAGAATCCAATGAATCTAGAGCCAGCAACTAATACAGAAACATAAATCATTTTAGCACCAGTTCCAAGACATTGAATAATTTAATTAGGCTATGATACATATCACTTTTCACATCATTTAACATTATGGTAAAGTCATGCATATATATTTCCTCATTCTGCTCCAAAGACAAAACAATAGGGAACATTTTTTAGCTATGCAGTCAGTTCTGCAGCCCTAACCCTTTTCTCATTTAGTTGCATCACATGCAACCTCTAACTAGCCTCTAAATTAAAGGTATAGAGGGCAATCTTTTATTTGTGGGTGGATCAGCAATATAATTGGTCATCCTAATTGTCAATTATTCTGGTGATACGTTTACGTGCTTGTCCCGTTAGCTATCTTTTTCTGCGCATGCGCACTTTCAGGCATATTTACATGGTGAGCTACGGAGAGCTCACCTCACAAAGCATTATGGGATTTGCTGCCACAGCGGCTAATAACTAAGATGGCACAGGCTCCGAGGGGTGGAGGAGGAGTTACATGACCAATGGGGAGCAAATAGCAGTGATGATCTGTCCGAACAGTAGGCAAGGCAAGGCAAGGCAAATTTATTTGTATAGCACAATTCAGTACAAAGACAATGCAAAGTGCTTTACATGATTAAAATATAGGAAAATAAAACAGAATCAAAGCAAGTAGGAAAAAAAATGTAAGTTAACTAAGTCTGCTATAAAGTCCACTCTATATTGATTGAGGGATTTTCGGGGTTAGGCTGGACGTTCAGACATACTAAGCTTGTATGAGCTATGAGAACAGTGACTTTTAAACCTGAGGAGAAATGGACTCATGCATGCTCTCGCACATGTTTAACTGGCGTTCCCTCTCGGTAGCAGGTACAGGGTTGTGCATGTGCATATTTTTTTTAAGTGGAGAGGGCGGGTCTTTCCAAAAATTCACGAAAATCCTCCACAATGCCTTTAAAGCCAACATAAATTAATTGAGACTTTCCCGTTCAGGATGAAGGGAGTTGCTGTAGGAGGTGGAGCCAATCGGATCGGCACCTAAGTGCTAACATAGAGACAATAAAAGCATTCACACACAAAGCAGGTCAGGGAAGATAAAGAAACAGAGGGAAAATGAAAAACAAAATGATTTAGCAAAAGTTTCACATAAAGAGACACAACCACTAATTTAAATTAGATTAATGGTTAAAACAGGATTCAACTGATACTTAAATATTTGATCTCTGTTGGGGAGTCAGAGAAAACACTCGTGTTCTCTGTCCTTGTTTGAATGAGAAATAAAGTTTTAGGATTCATGTGTTTTGCGCATCATAGAAACTAGATGCCTCCCTGGGAGCATTGAGTGTACAGGTATCTGAGGCAGCTTGGTACATTCCTGACAAGCAACTCCAAACTGCTCATTCAGTGCCTAACAGACCATGAACGAGATGATTTACACTATCCACTGATGAACAGGAAGCAGGTGCAGTGATTTAAAAACTGGTTTCATATCATTTATTCTCCTGCCTATGAAGAATAAAAAAAACAATAAATGCATCCACCAGTATTTCTGTTTCTTTTTAAAGATGTATTTTTGATGATTCTAACTTTAAGTAGATTTGCTTACTTCTTGCATGTTCAACGCCTTCCAGACCAGCTGAGTCTTAATTTCTATTTTAATTTCTATTTTTATCTGAATTTTTTTGATGGCTCAAATCAACAGCTTCCATGTTTTCTGTAACTCATTGATGTCATAAACACTAACTAAAAACATAACTGTGGTGATGCAGTAAAACAGAAATAGAAAGCTGGATGTATTCAGCCTCTGGTAATAAATATATATATTTATAGTTGTACTTTGCAATCTGAGTTAGCAGACAAGATGCCAAATATGCAAGACCTGAGGGTTAAACCTTGATAAGCCCTATGTGTTATCTTTATAAAAATGATTTAGAACCAGTCAACCTCCTGTTTATTGTTTTAACTCCATGTAAGAAGGTTAGAAAAAAACAAAAGTGTAGAAGCGAAGTGAAGATGCTGCTGAGGTGAGGATGTACACTTCTTGTTTAACAAATTATTTTCAAACTTTTAAAGCTTTAACAATAAAAACAATTAAAATGACTTTTATTTGTTGGAGGATTTTTTTCTTTCTTTATAAACATTAGTCATAAAACCGAGCACCTTTTACAAGTCAAGGGATTCCGAAGCCCTTAATACTATCTGGTTTAGTATTTCACCATCAGTAGCTATTTTTGCTTTTTGATTAAGCAAACCTCCAGTTGCAGGGCAACTGTGATGACTGCTTGAGCTGCTCTTTGTGCAGCTTCACCTGATAGCTGCGAATAATTGAATGCCGTGAGGAAAGCAGGTTACAAATCACACACAGAGTCACACGATGAACAAAGCAATCTGCGTGGCTCATTATACCATTTTTAAGCTGTAGGTATAAAAACAGGATGTTTTATTTTGATAATTAGTTGTGCTAGTTTTACCTGAAAGAATTGGTAGATAGGTCAGCTATGGAGGCTTGGAAAAGATGAAAACCCTTGGTGGCTGGTCGTTTATCTTCCTTATCAAGAGAGAATCGCCGGCCATGAATTTACCTGCTGAAAATCTCCGAACTGGGTTACATTGTATATTTTTTGGAGTTTTTAAAGATGTATTGCATGATTAAAAGTCTGCTTATGTTCTGGGGGTCTGGTTTCCTAATGGTTGGAACAGAGGACTTGCATGCTTGGTAGGATTCAAGTTGTCTCGTTCAGGTCCAACACACTGACCCTCTGAGTCCTTACATAAGACTCTTAGCCCCTGAGTGCTCCTCACCTGCCTAATGGCTGCAGAACACTGATTCCTAAGGGATGGGTTGAATGTAGAAAAAAATGTTTTTGAAATGACAAAAACGTTTTTATTATTAATGTCTAGATCCTGTCAGTATTAAGAGAGGCCAAGGGTCGAGTCACCTCTCCTCTATGTCGAGAGGAGTCAGCTGAGGCGCTCCACATCTGTTTCGGATGCCAGATTCCAAGCAAGTCCCACATTGGAGGCCAAGGAGGCGGCTCAAGGGACGCTGGGGAGTCTGTGTCTCTCAGCTGGCCCGAGAACACTGCAGGCTTCCCCCAGAGCAGCTGGAGGTGGAGGACTCTGGAGAGATGGATGACCCCTTAACCTCGTCTGCGTTAAACAAAAGGTAAATTGGAAACAGTAAGACCACTGAGATGAAACTAATCTTGTTTTCAAGTTGATCTTCAAAAGCAAAGAAAAAAGAATGTAACAAATCAAACAGATTAACACGGCGGATGGGGGAATAAACTCACAACCAATCACACCATACATTTAAACACACAAAGTTCTTGTTTACAGATTTTATTTGACATTAGAATAAAATAATAACACTTAATACACACTCTAAAAAAGTCCAAAACAGTTCTAATTAGTCTGTTGATGCCGCATTGCTAAGTACGTCATCAGAGGTCATATAGCTGAGAGAGGATGGAAGATTGATACCAGTTAGAACCTTAACTTTAAATTTAGAAACTTTTTCTTAGAAGTATAAACTTTTTAACAAGCACTCTATCACTGAAGAAAAGATGCAACTGGATCTTAAAGGCAGGCTTACTGTAAAAGCCTATTTTTTTTTATTATTGTAAGGCTTATTCTGGGTTTTATGCAGCTAGGATGCTTCTCTTCTACTTCTTAGAGATTCAAATAGAGGAAGTCTGTAAATGACTTCTGCAGAAGTCTGAATTTTAACTCCCACACAAGGATGAAGTCACAGCAAGGATATAAACAAACCCTTCCCTAACATTACCAGTGAACAATGTATTTCTCTTGTATTAAAAATCTATTTAAATGTTAACTAATGCCTGTTCCTAATGCAGTTGTTACCTCAGCTAACCCGCCCAACCCCCTTAAAACTCAACTAACTGCATTTAGGAATAACATCAGTCATTGTTTCATGGTAATATGTGATTGCAAAATGACTAAACATTTAAATATTAAATTAAAACCAGTTTTTAAAGTATTTTCTGGAAGACTGAATCATCAACACTTTAGTTTGAAGTTTCTCACAAACCTCTACATAATGATAATGGGAGTAGCACTACTGGGGCCACTCTATTTGACCCCAGTCAGTCAGCCCTGTCTGTTTCTGAAAAACACAAACATTTTTGTTCACTTCTTCAACCACCTAAAACTGACCCAAAACACAATAGTTAACATGCCAAGCCATTATAGGGGCCTGTAATGCTTCCACCAAGATACAATACAAACAGAGAAGCTGCTATGGAGCACACAATCTCTACTCAGTAACATCATCATGTTGAAAATGTTGGGTTTTCTGTCTGTACACAAATACAAATATATGACTGCAAATTGTATACGCAAATTGTATATGTATATATACATATACATGTATATGTATATATATATACATATACATGTATATGT
>NW_015150884.1:723960-738899 GCF_000732505.1 Cyprinodon variegatus
TATATATATATATATATATATATATATATATTTATATATATATATATATATATATATATGATGGTGGGACAGTGAGGAGCTTTTGGGCAGTCTAAATTCAGGGAAGTGGGATTCAGTTTGACCTGCGGATTTCCGCATGGTCCAAGTGCTCGACGAATGTCTGTGTACTGTAGCGTAATATTGTTTTTGGACAGTCAAATGTGCAGGAGACTAAAATTGACGTTTGAAAAAAGTGCAGGGGACATTTTCCCCACTGCTTCAAAAATGATGTCCATCATATCATCCCAGAAAACTCCTTAATAAGCTGACATCTTGCTTCCATTGATACTGTTTTCCACTAATGTGCAAAGTTACACCATGTTCTGAGTATGTTTTGATGTACACATTTGTATTTTGTTTTGCATCATCTAGTAGTCTGGTTTCTGTTAATGTATGAAGCCAAATCTTAAAGAAAAAGTCAAAAAAAGTACTGCTTTGCCTTGAATATCACGTAATGACCTGTGCTTTTTATTGCAAAAATTTATTTTTAAAGATATAGCAAAGTGCTGCAACACACTTGAAGAAGAGATGTTGGGTTTAGCTTGTCAGTGACTCCCTACTTAAATATATTTGCTGATATAATCATTGTACTTTACAGAATGAGCAATTTTTTTTTATTCAGTTCTTGAAAAAGAAAAGATGATGACTAAAGAGAAAAAGAAAGAGAGCAGAAAATCAGACGGCACATGATCTACTCCAAGAATTAATCTGTGATTACATTTTAATCTAAGAAGAGAGGTTTAAATACACGTTTTTTTTTTTTTTCTGGAAAGTTACATTTCAGGATAACATATGCTTCCTTATAAGAAAGCTCCCCCTTTCTGAGAAGTCCCAGTGAAGACTAACGGCTTCAAAGTGTCTTCTCTTTCCCAGAAATGTCTAGATTTCTCAGATTACCTAAAACTGCTTTGCTTTCACATTCAACAGGATTCCAGTCCATAGGACACATGCCCTTATATTTCCCAGACTCCACGCCAGCTTCATCTGCTTGGTTTCCCTTTTTATTACTGTGATACCAAGATTTATGTATATACCTTTATAAGCGTTTTAATACCCAGCAGAGGTTCAGTTAGCTGGCATCATAACAAACCTTCCTCTTTCTTTTAAATTGAATAATGTTTTGACAGCTAAAATACAGGAACCACTCGATCAAATTCATCATTCTGGAACTGGAGCCAAGTCCTCCCCAAGGCCAGTTGGTACTTGTCTTTGTTTTGCACAAACACCACAGTCAAAAAGGAGTGTAAAAAAATGTATTGGGTCATATGGGATTGTTTTGTTTTGACTCGGAATATTTTTATTGGTTTGCCAAAGAGGTTGATGAAAGCCTGGCCAGAGAATCATGTCCTCTTTTAAATATATAAAAGTTGAATAATTATTTTTTTTAATCTGCTTTACAAAAAAAGTTTTTTTGTGTAAATGTTCGATATTTTATCATGTCTTATCAAGGCATAAAGGGACTGTTTGAAGACTTCTCGTCTGAGTCAAAATGAAAGTCCAGAGCCATAAAAAGATACATTAAAGCTAACGTAAAACTCATTACTCATTATGAACTCATTATAATAGAAGTTTAATGATTTAAAGAATTATATCAGGTCTAAATCACAGGTTAAAAAAGTGCACTAATATCTTTAACAAAGAGGTTTTAAAGAACCAGAAATTACATTTACATGTTTACAGTTGCTGCTCCAAAAGACACAACATGGGTGTATAACTGGAAGTTAGGAAAAAGACATGAAAGTCCTTCACAGAATAGAGTGAATAACCCAAAAAGGAAGGAAAATATTTGGTGTATTCATAATGAAAGTCCTCCCTGTGGTGAAGCAATACGGACAGAGGGGAGGTAAGTTCTTTTTTGCGCTGGCAGTTTATGGACATTTATGGAGAAGAGCAGGAGCAAGAGCGGATCAACGAAATGCAGGCAGGGATTGAATCTGATTGTTTCCTTGTCAAGAGCTTATCATTGACAGATGGGAGTTAAACAAGGAAATTGTTACGGTTTTGGGAAGGGAAAAAAATTCCCATATTACATTAAATGAAACCTTTTACAAAGGAACAGATGGACACTGAGTAAAATAGCTGCACCTCATTTAAACAAAGGTTGACGGCTGTTTTAGACAAACAAAAGTGACACAGCATTTACACATGATCATAGAGTTGTGTTCCTGCACGTGACAGGAACACAACTCCTAGCCTGCAGAGCGTGACACCTCGCTCTGCAGGCTAGGAGTATTTCAGAAACAGTAACTTGTATAATCCTCATGCTATTTCACATTTTCAAACTTCCCTGTAAAATTGGCTCCCTTTCATTTGATAGCCTCCTATAAAATCCTCTCCAACCTACAAAAAACACCCAATTTCTAAATAAAGGCCATCACTATACGAAATCCAGCTGTCCTATCAAGCTGTTTATTTAACATTTGTCAAGAGACATCGCCAAGACAACCAGGCACCACACCAGTCAGATCAGGGGTAAAGCTGTGGAGAAGAAAGGACAAAAAAGGCCAATAGTAAAGTGAATGCTGCAAAGTCAGAGTGCAAACTCTGTGCAGTTGGATAGAATTAAAAGAAAGTTTCTTGCAAAATTCAATTAGAAACTGAACTTCATTGCTATGTATTACAGAGGTCTTAGTGTGCATATAACCAAAAAGACACCATCATCATCATCTAAAGACATGGTGCTGGAAGCATTTTTCTGCATGGATGCTTTTTTCAGTAAGAATGAGGTAAAAGGAAATAGGAAGTTGGATGGAGCTAAATACAAGGTGAACCTGGTAATGCCTGCAAGACGTTAAACTGGGATGAAGTCATTCTTCCAACTGAACTTTAATCAAACAATTAGAGCTAGAATCGAATGGTTAAAGACTATCCATGTGCTAGAGCAGTCCAGTTAAATCCAGAAATAAATCCAGTTGAGAATCTGTAGCAAGACTCCAATCAACCGTTTGAATTGTCATAAAGCTTAAATGGTTGGCAATGGTTGGAAGAGACGTATCAGTGAAGACTTGCAGGGGTAACTGCAGCAAATTGTAGTCTACAAGGTTATGAGGAGGGAAAGTCCAGCTTTGCAACATGCTATTCACATGCATGTTTTTGAGAGAAATATCTTCTTGGTTTTTAATCCAAAACACTGATAAATTACATTTAGCGTTTTAGTTGTAATATATATGAAAACATTCAATGGGTATCAGTTGTTTGGCAAAGCACCCTATATGTGCAGATCTCCAGAGCATAAAGAAAAAAAGGTTAAAACAGCAGCACCCTCCTGCAGGGAAGATAAAAACGTGTCATGACTTGCTCATGCTCATTCATTTGCTAAGGTTCAAATGAAACGGTTCACAGCAAAATATCAGACGCTACATGAGACACAGCTTTAATAACGTAGTAAAACAAGACCCAAAGTGTAAAGAAAGGTGCAAAGCTGAAACTTACGGATTAACAAATAAAAAGAGCACAAACATTAGTTATATATATATATTTATGGAATGCAAAAGAGGGCTATCTGCAGATCATTTTTATAACAACATAGAGTGACGCAATCTAATTCTGTCACACACTACACGGCACTGCCATCGCTTATTTGGTCTCTCCTCTTTTAACAGAAATGAAACTTATAGTGAAGGTGTGTGTGTCCAAATTAACATGGAGTATGTGATCATAATCAACAAGTCACAAGCTCTATATCTGAAAAACTGCACAGCACTGAAGGTAAAACTACAGAAATCCCAAATGAAACCCCGAAAAAGTCACGCAGCAAAGGGCAGAATATGCACAGTGAAACAGATGGGATGTGTTTCTCATTAGGCTGAAGAGCACTAGATCCAGCCTATTATTAAATCCCTCCCTCCGCCTGGCTGAGTTTCTTTTTCCCCACGAAAGCTCAGAAAGGGGACCTGATATGCATAGAATGCTTTCTGATGGTTGCATAAACTCTGACCAAATTCATGCAAAAGGGGGCCCAATAAGGGGTATATTTACATCTTGCAAGCCTGTTTCTAGTGAAAGAAGTGCATTCACATTTCACAGTAATCTAGATCTATGAGATGCAGAAAATGCACACAATTTATAGGGTAAACCAGGACTGCACACAAGTCTGGATCCTATTTAAAAGCGAAACGAAACCACTCTGAGCTCAATTTAACAGCCTGAATAAAATAATTTAGACCTGCCCCTTTAACTGACCTGACATGTTTCCTTAACTTTCTGTTCTTCCAGCTGGGAAGCTATGAAGCACCAACAGGTCGGCGTTTGGCTGTTTGTGTTTTCTTGGAAATACGATATCTAGTTTCTCTTTGAGTGGTAAATTTAGTCAGGAATGTTCTGACAAATCCAAAAGTAAAATGGGGGGTCAGGGTGGACAATATGGTGGATCACAAAGTAGTACAGCAACAAACAATAAAAAAAAATCAACATTTATCTGTGTGTTCAAAGAAATGTATCTGCATTATGGCAAAACAAAGAATAAAACAGATTTATGTATATCAAAATTATTATTAGCTCAAAGTTAGCTTTACATTTCCTCTCTAATCCACTCATTACAAAAATATTCTTTATCAGTGAGGTGTTCTCACCCTGAACAAAAGTCTGATTCCTTTTAATTGTACTACAGAAGGATAATCAGGAATGATGAATTACATCAAAAGGAAATTTCATGAGTGTTGATAGGAACAGGTCTGTCTGCATTTGTCAACTATGTTTGCACATACGATAATTAGATGACAGGCCTGATGGTCTTGGTAACTGCAAACAGCCGGCGGCACATTAACAGATGTGAGGCATGATAGGGTGTGCAATTAAACAAGGCAACTGTTGCTTAAGAAAAATGAAATAATGATTGTAACTCAGGAGTCTCTCTCTCGCTACCTATCTCTCCCTTTATATATATATATATATATATATATATATATATATATATATATATATATATATATATATATATATATATATTAGAAAACACATTTCTCAAGAAAAATGCTCAAATATAGCTTCTTCAATAGTTTCTGAGTAAAGATATGAATCACAGCATGTTTTCAGTGGAATTTGCGCTTTCAGTTGTGTTCTGCAGAAGAGCCTTCATTTTATAAAAAAACAGAAGTGGCCATGTATGACTTCATTTTCATGCCCTGAGTCAACTGATTTATCTGTAGTTCTTTTTTTTTCACATGGAACCTTCAGGGGAGCTTTGAATTTCAGTTTTTTATAACAGAAAAAAAAAATCACTGGATTTCTGAGTAACAGATATTAGCGAAAGGCAAGAAGAAAACAACGTACAATAATTTCCATGAGTAAAGTTTAAATGTCGTATTTATATGCCTGATATACAAAGTGCAGAATCTGACTGTTACAGTCACCACTGAAAAAAACACAGTTTTTTTTTTTAATTAATCACAATTGTTTTATGTCCTACTCTGCTAACGTGAAACAAATATTTTTAAGTAACTAAATATGATTAGGGCTGCTCAGTGCCTTGCAGCAAGAAGGTTCTGGGTTTGATTCTCGGTCCGGGGTCTTTCTGCATGGTGTTTGAATGTTCTCCTTGAGCATGCGTGGGTTCTCTCCAGGTACTCCGGCTTCCTCTCCACAGGTTAATTGTAACTTTTGGGATTGGGTCCTTTTTTTTTTTTTTTTTTGTCAATTAATAAAGACATTTTTAGAAAGATGTGGTGTTAATGTATTTTTTTAATAATCAAGGACAAGGCTCTGTTTATGAGTCTGTTTCCTAAAACTGGCCCCAGGCAAATGTGTCTATTCTAAATCTGGTTTTATACTTTTTAGTTTCTATTACACATGCATTTTCTTATGCTTCTTATGCAGTTTTGCAAATTTTTATTTCATAATTATTATTATTAATTCTGGTAGACCTGTCTGTGTGACTGTGATGCCTGCATCCTGCATATAATACATGCTTTTAAATGCGTGCATATGATAGTAATAATTACAAAAGCTGAAGCCATGGCGCCCAGACTTGGAAGTATTTAGGAAACACTCCAATTACTCGAATCTGTCACCTGTCTTTCTGTAAACGCCCTATTGTCATGTGGCTTTGCGGTTAAAACAGAGTTCAAACGAAGTGAAAGATAAGTCGGGATAAGAATCGGAGCAAAGAGTTTCACTTTCATTTTATGAGAAACTGTAGGACTGCCGCTAAATAACAGGAGGAGCATAAGTCACGTGGTGCTGTTCAGGGGACGGGCTGTGATCGCTACATAAAGACTGTGGCAGACTTCACACGCTCATACGGGAAAGCAAACGAGCCGACGGCTGGGAGCCACAGCCGCATGAGGATCTATAAGAGCAGAGGCTGAGAGCACAGCTGTCCTCTGACACCCTGCAGGATTATCTCCTTGTGTTTAACCATCATAACCTTGCATCTCTGGGATTACAGATTAAAGCATCCATAACAAGCAGCTGCTGGAAACAAAACGGTGAGGATCTCCTAAAATTATTTATATGCTAAAAAGGGATTACGATGGATTATTGCTTTATATGAACCTTTTGAAAGGCTGTTTTTTTATGGATCTTCTTGCAGTTGTTGTGCAAATCTATATTCTGTCTGCAGTCCTGCTATAAATGGATCAAATAAATGGAGTCAGAAAGTGAAAATCAGCAGTGCATTGCTGCTGCAAACATTCAGGATCATAAACTTCTACTAAAGGATAAATCCTGTAAAGCATTCATAATCTAAGACACTCCTCTTCGTGTTAATCATTATATTTTCCTGGAATTTTGCTCCAATTTCCTTTAACTTGCTGAGTGAACCCAGACAGTAAAAGATGAATCATATGCTGTATCAGACATGACTAGGAGAACCAGAGTCCTCTTTATTGGCTTTAAGTTGACTGCATGAATAAAGAATTTGGCTTTTGTATTATTCACTCATTTCAGCCACATAAGCCTGACAGCAGACTCTTCTCTTCCCTTTGGGGACAACCAGGATGTCAAATTATGTTTCCACCCTCAAATAGAAAAAAAATATTATATATATTTGTGTGTGTGTATGTTTCTGTATGGAGACCCAGTACAGTAAATTGGATGTGGGTTTACCAGCAAAACCACAAATTCCAGTCATATCAAGAACAGAACCGTCCTGTGGAAAGATTACATGACTAACATAATGCACAGCATCCTTTGATGTGTTTGGGCACTGATTCCCAGAATTGGGGTCTCAAGTTAACAAAAGTGAGGTTATAACATACTAAAATAAACAACAACAACAACAAAAAAACTGATGCATATCTATGTTATAAAGGCTGATGAGCCAAAAATACATTTTATTTACACTTTGTTTCCTGTTTTGTATTGTTTAAAAAGCCCTATGTCACTCCCAAGCTTTGCTTTTTGGGTTTAGATTAGAATAGAAAAACAGCAAATAGAATAGGGATACCTTTATTGTCCTACAGTGGGAAAATTAGGGTACTTGCTAATTAATTGCTTAATAACTAACCTGAGTTCTCCCTTTCTTTCCTTCAGGATGTCAGTGTGGTGGTTAGAGATGGGAGAGGTTTCAGGGCCTCTCTCCACTGTAGGATGGTAGCCGACAGCACAGTGGAAGGCCATGAGCAGACCGCCTTACCAAGCGCATCACCAGCACCATCATCATCACCTTCTGTGTCGTCAGCATCAGCATCAGCAACCCGTAAACAGTCGGAGCAGCTTCAGCGTCAGGCTTGTCCAAATCCAAGTCTGAAATCTGCATCTGCTCGCTCTGTGTACCTGACTCATTTCCGCACCTTCACCTCCAAAGAGGACTGCAGCCTAATCACAGACACAGCTACCAAGCTCGAGCGCAGCGGCTTCTACTGGGGCCCACTTGGAGTAGAGGAGGCCCATTGCATGCTCCGCAACGCCCCCCTGGGCAGTTTCCTCATCCGCGACAGTCGACAGAAGGACGTCTTCTTTACTCTGTCCTACCACGACAAGAAGGGACCGGTCAGCGTGCGCATCGACTACAAGCGGCAGAGGTTCTCTCTTGCTGGCAACGAGCGCTCCTTCCCAACGCTCTTTGCCCTTTTGGAGCATTATATGAACTCGCCTAAGAAGAGCCTGACAGTCCCCTACAGGAAATGGGAGCCCACCCTGCAGGAGCTGTGCAGGAAGCGGATCATGGAGGTGTGCGGAGGAAAGGGTGGCATTCCAGAACTGCCTGTCACACATGTGGTCAAAGATTTCCTGTTGGAGTTCCCTTACAAACTATGAACAGTCTGCATAATGTTTTGGCTGTTTTGTTCTTGATTTCAAGATGGCAGCTTTCACCAAGTAACGGTACAGCAAACGGGTTGATAAAGTCTCTGCATCAGGGAACTAAGGTAGAGACTACATCACCGTGGTTACTAAAAAAATCAACAAACTCTTTTTGGACTAAAAGCTGTGAACTGCTCCTAAAGAACCACAATAACCAAAGTCAAACACATGAAGCCTCCAGTTGGACATTAAACTTTCATGACATCTCAACATCTACTACCTCTAGAGACTTAAAACCCAATAACATGTGGAAGAAGCATCCTTTGGAAACGAGCAAGTATGAGAAGTTGAAAAGTGCTGCATTAAAGGGAAACTACACATCTATAGGAGCTTTTACAGAGATAAAAATACCAGTGAGCACAACTGGGACTGTTGCGGTGGAAAGTCAACAAGTTCCAATATCCCGTCGAGCGACATTAAGGGAACGGACTTCAAAATATTTAGAGTCGCTGTGGAGGGAGCGGTTGAAACCATCGCATGCTGATTTGCCTATGCGGCACAAATTTGTAGCAGACTTAAATACTCTAAAGAAAAAAGTTTACATCGTCTCTGAATGTTCATCAGCACTGAAGGCTCAAACCGCATTCAGTGATGGTCCAGGTGAAATCTTGTCGCAAACAGCTGAAGACATGATATTCATTTGTAATGTACTGTATACAGAGGTGCCGACCACCTCTTATTTAACTGTTTCTGCCAGGCAGATTTGATTGTTTATATATTTTCTACTCTTGTGTATTTTTAAAATAATATTTTGAATAAAATGTATTTAAGTGAAGCTTAAAGATTTTCCCCTTTCTTTTTTTTTTTTGGAGTATCTTTACCTTCAGTTGCATCTTATAATGGAAGTTTTGTTTGGGTCAGGTGGGAAGAGACATGTCGCAGGACAGACAGAAAGTGTGGAAGGTAAAATACAGTATCATCACCGCACTGACTCATCTCTGTAGGGCAAAGTGACAGGTGGGTGGGGTTACTTTGGTAGTAAATGAACTGTTACACTTTTAAAATCACACTTACCAGAACCAGGGGATGGGATGACACATACCAACGTGTGTTATAGTAAATCTATAAATGTGCGCACAGATTAACGTTTCTTCAAGAGGAAGTGGGATATCTTTGAGGGTTATTGGTTAGACGGGCATGCTGATCCAGATTAGACAAAGAGGCCTAATTCAGGGTTTATTGTACAATAAGAAAAAGGTCCAGAGGTTCTGCAAAGGCTTAAAAAAAAGTGGCATCTGAATGTCACATTTTAAAGAGGCCTTTTGTGTAAATATTGTGTAATGACAGGCGTCTCTGAACAAAGGATCACAATGCGTTTTCAGTTTAACAACAGATTTAATCAAAGTACATCTTCAGCCTCCGCTGAACACCTTTCCATTGTGGTGTGTCTGGCAGCTTTTTAAGGTCAAAAGATTTACCAGAAGCCTTACTCACCGTCATGGTGTTAATCAGCTAAAACTGATAGCTTCCTCAAGACTTTCAGGAAGTCTGAAACTTGTTTGAACAGAAACAATATAACAGCTGTTGTTCATTCTTGTCAGTTATGATGAATGGAGTCAAAGTAGTTTCCTGAACTTTAAAAGTAGAAAAAAAAAGCTTTCACCCTGTGAGAATCAACTTCAGCATGAGGGGAGAGTGGCAAAATGTAGAAACATCAGGCAAAATTCACCAAAACTTACCACGGTTACTGAATAAGGGAACAATTTATTGTTGATTTTTGGGTGCTAGCTCATTTATATAGTGATGGAGCTCACCCAATCAATCCATTTCCACCTTCTGAAATTTTTTTTAGTCATACTGTAATATCTGACCACCAACCTTAAATACAAACCTAATCCACAAACTCTAAATCGTTATGAAGCAGAAGAAAAAACAGCATGGAACAACCAGAAAAGAGCATCATATATGAACCTAAAAGGCTTAACTCTTTTTGTGATTAACACTTGATTAATCCCAAAAAGAAATTAAATGTTGCAGTAAATCAAATGTTATTTTTTAAAACCTGTGTTGTGCAGAAGGAAAAGGACTGCACAGAAAACTAACCTTTGGCAGGCTTTGGTGGTGCAGTGTTTAGCGCACACAACCCATGTATAGAGGCCTTAGTCCTTGATGCAGGCGACTCGGGTTCGAACCTGGCCTGTGGTTTTTTCCTGCATATCTCTCCCTCTCTCATACCCCCTTACCTGTCAGCCTACTGTCCATAACAATGGGGCACCAGTGCCATAAAAAAAAACATGTTTAGTAGGTGATGATAGCTGTACGCAGGAAGGATCTTCTGTAGCTGTCTGTCTTGCACCAGATCTGGAAAAGCTTCTGACTCAGGATACCCTGTTGCTGTTTAAAAAAAAACTTCTGAAGAGGATTCTCACTGTTGTCCATAATGTTCTTCACTTTATCAAGGATCTTTCTTTATGAAAAAGTTTAATGGGGTTCTAGAGGAGTTGTTAGAAGCTGAGCTGGCCTTCTTAATTACCTTGTTGAGCTTTTGTAAGTCATTAGCTCTAATATTGTTACCCCAGCAGAGGATGGAAGAAGAAGAGACCACACCCTCCACAACAGATTTATAGAAGATATGTAGGATGTTGCTGCAAACGCAGAAGACAATCTGCTCTTTCCATTCTTGTAGATGGCTTCAGAGTTGTGTCGCCATTCACAAGTCAACCATTTGGGCTGTGTGACAAGGTAACTTAGCATTCAAACTAGGGTAATACTTGTTATTCCAACCCTAAAGAAAATGTTGGTTAAACAGTAATTATTGCAACTATTTCTCCGTTTTGATCAGGCAGCAGGCAGATCTTCAAATGGTGCCAGTTTTCTTTTTTCAAACCAAAGATTTTTAATGTACAATTAAACTACTTTATTTAGTCAAGCATACAATGGCTACTTATAAAACTACAAATGCATTGCTTTTCTTTTGGACAAAAAAAAAACAAAAAAAAAAAACAGCTAAAACTCAATAACACTTACTTGCTGCTTTAAGAGCTCTCAGTAAAGTTGTACTTGGAAACCTCAGGAGTTATTGTGGGGTTATAAAAAGGCTAGAACCTCTACAATTAGCTTTATCTGCTACATCCATGGGCAAATAACAGCATGCTCTGTGTCTGTGGTTTGATGTAAAAATGTAAGTGACTGCATCAAGTGTTTTATTATTGTTTAACTTAAACTGATGTATAAACAGTCAATCTTTAAATGGACCTAAGGTTCATTAGGAATGGCAGTAAGTAGTACAATAATGACATGATGCTACGATTGACTCTGGAGCAGGCACGATCACAGTCAGACAAAGGTAAGTCATTTCAGAGGTTTATTTTCTGGAAAAACACAGAGTTTGGTTGTCCTAGAAACGGGGCCACCAGGGTGGTTTAGATTGGATCATTCTGGGGGAAGAGATTCAGTGAGAAATGCGGCTTCAGGAGGAAGCTTAGATGTGAGAAAAGATTGTGCAGGCCTTACAGTTTTCATAAGCGGGGATTTGTCCGGGGGGGAACCTGAGTCTTTCAGGCATAGTGGGAATCCAATCGGGCGGCAGTGACTCACTTTTCTTTCTCTGATGGGTGGTCAGGCAGATGACCTCTTTGGATGGATTCAGGAGGCAGTGAGGGAGATGGACTCTGAAACAAAGGAGGACAAGGATGGTAAGTTCACACCAAAAAAAAAAATCAGAATGAGAGGAGCAGGTGGGTAAGTTACCACGGTGTGGAAGTTAACCAACTGGCGTCCATCCTAGAAATCCACTCCTCTAAATAATGCCTCCTGATTGCAGCAAAGTGGCATCATCTGGAAACTCATCCTGCCAAACACACCCTGAGGAGAAGGTCAATCACAAGCACCCAACACAGAGACCCAACAAATAAGTACAGTCCATTATGTTGGTGGTGTCTAAACTCTGTCATAATTTTCTCGCTTATATAAGAAGTTGCTTATGCCATGTTAATTAAGGGTATAGAGGGATCTTTTATTTCGGGGTGGATCATCTGAATAATTGGTCCTCCTAATTGTCAATCATTCTGGTGATATGTTTATGTAAGGCCGTCCAACATGCTGGTCCTAATACCTATCCTTTTCTGCATGTACACGTTCAGGAATACATGTGTGGTGAGCTACTGTTTCAGACAGTCATTGAAGCTCACATTTCTAACCCCGGTTCTTTGAAATTGGCCGAGGGTCCTAAGAGAAAACGTGAATGATGAGAAAAAATAAGCCCTCAGAATGCTTTAAGCGGAGAGCTCTCCTCGCAAAGCATTATGGGATTTGATGTCACACGGGACCGCTGTCGCTACCTGACAGTGCTGACTAATAACAAAGATGGCACAGGCATCACGCGGTGGAGGAGGAGTTACGTTACCAGCGGGGAGCAAAAAGCAGTGATCATTTGTCTGAACGGTCAGTTACAATAACTGAGTTTGCTATAAAGTCCACTAAATTGTTCCCGCTCTATATATTGATGGTGGGTTTAAGGGGTTAAGGTGGATGTTCAGACAAATTAAGCTTGTATGAGCTATGTGAACAGCAACTTTTAAACAGAGCGTGTATGTGGAGAAATAGGCTCTTGCATGCTCTTGTACGTGTTTAATTGGCATTCACTCTCAGGAGTGGGTACAGGGTTCTTTTTAAAGTGGAGAGGGCACGTCTATAAAAAATTAGCGAAAATTCTCCACAATACGTTTAATGTAACAATGGTAGTGACACTTATGTCAATATCTAAATCTTTGCAGCCAACTTTTCTGTGATTATCAAGAAAGATTATACATTCATAATTCCACTCATTTCTATATGGAACTAATTTTGTCCCATCCAGGTTCCCATAGACTAATTTACACAGAGGCATAATATATAGTATTCTGTGCTGCAAATGTAGCTTTCAGTCATTTAGACTTCGTCATTCCATTAGTTTTTTTCTTAATTCCAGTTTTTCTCTCCGTCAATGCCCTTCTTAACTAATCAGATTTATTTTATGAGATAGAAAAAAGTTTTGGATGTTATGACCAACCCAGGAGTCAAAACTAAAATGTCCGTGAGCCTGTTGCTCTCAGAGGCGATCACGACCTTGTCCAATATCTATAGCCCTATAGATTAAATAAACAACATGCATTGTAACACCCTCTGCTGTCAGAGGTAGATAGAAACCAGAAAGAAAGTTGAAATATGAAAATAACTACATTTATCTGGACATTTTTCAGGATTAATATTCAGACAAGCATATCTTTCAAGTAATACTATCCGGGAAACCTCCTGGTAGATACCCGACATAGCGATGTTATCACCTCACACACTTAACATTTCCACTTTCTGCGTTATGGGTCTAAAGGAAATTGCAATAACTTTTTTTGTATCATTGGAAGGAAAATACTGAGAAAACAGGCCATAGGGGTGGGTATATCCAGACCCTGATGGGCAGTTTGGTTTAGATGAAAGCATCCATTTATTATCATCTGGTTTAGATGTCATACATTTGTATGATTAGACCACAAATGTTTATCTTTTCACATCAGTGACATTTGTGAGAGTATGTGTCACATTGTGTGATGCAGTCTGTTTTTTTTTTTTATCTTTAGCTGTAACTTTGCCTCTCTGCCAGACTCTCAGTCATACCAAACCAGACCTCCAACGCTGAAACCAAATCTAAACCAAAAGGTTTTGTGACCTTATGGGGATTTTTACAAACTTCTTTGGTTCTAGACCAATGTAGCCAAACAGACTCAGGTGAGTCATACCGAATAGTATAGTCAGTGCGTTTCAAGAAAAGCCAGACTAGTTAGAGGATGTTATCTCAGATTGGGGATGACGGCCGCCAGAAGTGGGACAGCACAGCAAATAAGTCAGTGTTTAATACCTCTGTGACATCCTAGACTTTAACTGGTTTTAATTCTCACATGTTTTTCGTTTTACTGAGATAAATTATCAATGCATAAAACGCTATTTAGGTAGAAGTTCCTCCTTCAGGCTCGGTGAAAACTGGATTGCGTGTTTGTTTCAATTTCACTCAGCTATGCTGTTATCAGGAGATTCCCGACTATTTAGAGAAGTGAAAGGTGAAGAAAGGTGTTGAATGACTTTGTGTTAGCAGCTGATTTCTAAGGAAAGCTATAATCTATTCTTTAACACAAACGCCACTCAAAACGAAATTAACAAAAAAAAAAAAAACAAGGTGTCTGAAAAGGTGAAGGTGATCCCCCAAGACTACTGTACTGCAGGGGCAGGGCGCCGCCATTTTTAGAATCAGTGCCTGAAATATACATCAAAAGTTAATTTGTTAAAAAGAATTTAACAAATTGATATTAAAGCCACTTACCTCAGATTCAGGTTTCCCATCTACCAATATCAAGGTTGGGGATAAACTGAAGCTATTAAATTAGGTTTAGGCATCAAGTCCAAATCATAGGATTAGGTTTGCTCAAAAACTTTCAGTTTAAATCTATTTTTTGTTGAGTCAAACAGAAGTCATTTATCTAAAAAAGATTGAAATTAGAGTATAAATTAAAACTCCCGAATTCCTTTAAGGTATAATTGAGGATATTCGCGAGTTTTTGAAGAGTCGCCCTCTCCACTTAATACACGCAAGAGCCTGCATGAGCCCATTTATCCTCATGCACCCTCTGTTTAAAAGAGCGTTTGCATCGCTCATACAAGCTTACTTTCCAAAAGATTTGCAATTGTTC
>NW_015150885.1:0-1792 GCF_000732505.1 Cyprinodon variegatus
AGTTCAGAGAAGCAGAATATATTTTATCCATGTTATTTTTGAAGCTGGAGCCTGGAAATGACGACCACCGAGCTGAGAACCTGAATGCATCATATTTTCCAAGCTTTTTACCTTAAATAGTCCAGATCTAGGAAATACTCACTGCAAAAATGATCTAGAAATAAGTAAAAATGTCTTAAATTAAGTGTATTTACCCTTGATTTGAATAGGTAAATTTGATAATTTGCCAATGGAATTAGTATTTTTACCCTTAAAATAAGATAATTAGATGATATGCACTTGAAATAAGACAATGCAATTGTGTTTTCTTATTTTAAATCTAAATTGTCTTATTCCATTGGCAAAATATCTCTTTAATCTCCTCAATTTAAGAAGAAATGCACCTATTTTAAGAAAAAATAACTTATCTAGATATTGATTTTTTCCAGTGAGCGTACCCACCTTGCCTGATCTGTGAGTTCAGCAAAGGACCTCATGGCCTCGACAACCACTGGCTCCCCTGTAAACAACAAAGTAGTTTTATAAAACTGAGCAATTTCAGCATCTAGCATAAAGACGTCACATGACCAGACGTATGACATCACACATGAGCGCCATCAGAATAAGGAAAAGTCTGATTTCTGGTGTGAAAAAAAAAATATTGGATGGAAATAAAATCATTTTCCGTGAAGCAGGAGCTGAAGGCCAGCAGGGGGCGACAGCATACAGCGATGTTTATTTCTGCTGATCCAGCAGGTGGAAAATAAACTCAAGCTCAGAAACCAGGAAATGGAAGAATGCTATGGCGTTATTTTAAGGGTTTAGGATACAGCAGCCGACCGACATTAGCTTTTTGTTCCGTATCAGCCGATACCTGTAGGCATTGGTCGATTATAATGCTCCGCTGCTCTCTCCAGCCAATGTTAATGTTTTGTTTGGTTAATAAAGTAAATGCAGAAAGAAAAAGCAACATCAAAGAGTCAGGGAAAAAATATTAGCAGCAGCTATCATACTGCAAAAACCATCTAGACTTAAGTAAAAAAAATCTTAAACTGAGTGTATTTGCCCTTAATTTGAGTAAATAAATAAGATGATTTGCCAATGGAATTAGTTAGAGGTGTGCATTGGCACTGCCCTCACGATTCGATTCGATTCAATTTGATTCTACGATGCACTGCGATGCATCAAAATCCCATTGACTTCGTAAAATCTGAAATGTGCCCAGATATCCGCTTTCCAAGCTTTTGGTGCGTTTTTAATTAGGCCTACCCGTCTTTCGCTGTCATCTCCCTCCGCCTCAGCCATCTTGATTGTTGTTGGTATGCCCCCAGAAGTAATTGAAACTTCACAACTTGTCCATTTGAGGCCAGAAAATAAACAGTGACATAATCGATTATGGCACGTTGCCGCATCGATGCTGAATCTTGCATGCCCCGCAATGCAATGTATCGCTGAATCGATTATTGTTGACACCCCTAGAATTAGTATTTGTACTCCTAAAACAAGATAATTAGATTATATGCACTTGAAATAAGACAAAGCCATGTTTTTGTCTTAATTTAAATGTAAATGGTCTTGTTCCATTGCCACAGTATCTCAATTACCTCCTCAATTCAAGAAAAAATGCACTTAATGTAAGCAAAAATGACTCATCTAGATTTCCATTTTTTGCAGTGCAGGGATCGAATAATCAACATCGACTTTGAAAACCTGCATCAGTCCATCTCTGCTGAACATCCGCTGCCTTTAAACGCTGAAACATCACTTTTAATCAGGCCTTTTCCCCACAGATATCAGAAATCTGTTTTTTCTT
>NW_015150885.1:4092-6744 GCF_000732505.1 Cyprinodon variegatus
AATAAATTGATTTCGTGATGAGGGTTTAGTTTCTCTATGGAGTGAATTTTGTTCCAAAATTATTTCAAGCAAAGAACAAGTTTGGTAAATGGTAATAAAAACAAAATCCAGAAATAATAAAAAAAAAAGGGAATTTTTAACTTTTCTATAATATGTAAGTTGAAATATTTTTCCCTCTTATTTAATGTGATATTTCCAATTTCATTTTTCATATTGAGTTTTACATTATTTAATATAAATCACATTCTCTTCACTTCAAACGCTCACATTGAACCAATAAAAAACAATAAAAAATCAGACAGTTTAAACTGGAGATGTGAACAAAACTGTCTCAAAAGTGCAAACTTGTTTGTGAAAAGTGAAAAAGTGAAGCCTTACTAACACAGACATTCATAAGCTGCATTATCTTCCTGCACAAACCATATTTTCAGCGTTTTCTGTAACGACTACAGGGTGTTTGCTGGTCAGCCTCCATTTGTTAATGTGTTCAGTCAACCTATTGGGTATATTTGCAGCTGTCTGGCTTGAAGTCATCTTGAGATGACTTCAAGATGTCATCTTTCCTGCTCATTTGAACGTGAACGTCACGTTCTAATCGATCTCATTCCCTTGTAAATTGATTTTGCAAGAATGTAAAGGAATCTATTAAATCGATTTTTTTACCCAGCCCTACCATGCTGTCCAAATTAAAGGTGTAGTGGACAAAATTCTTTCAGTTTTTTAGTCCTGGGACGAACACCTTATTCATTGTCATTACTTACCTACTTTTATTAATAATCATTCTGCATAAAATTAGTATTTACATGTATATCTACATTAAATGGATTACTTTTTATTAAAGAATTCTGTATTTATCTTTAATGTTAGTATATTGATTTGCATAATTAACCACAGTGTTTTTGTTGTCAGCTAATTGTTTACATATAGAAAATTTAAATAAATAAGTTAGAACATTCGGCTGGAGCGTATTTCTGCTGCCACCGTCTGTATTAGAGGGGAAAAAATGGTAGGGGTGGCCACAGATTGGGTAAGGCCATGGCCACCCCTGGCCCCCCTTCTAGCTACACCACTGCAGTCAGCCCATCATCAAAGCATCGTCTAACTGCCACGTCAGTGAGCCGTTTCCTGACCTGCACCACTCTGTCCTGCAGGCCGGCCGNCAGAAATAATAATAATTTAAAAAAAACTTTTAAAATGGAATTTTTAACTTTTCTATCATATGTAAGTTGAAATATTTTTTCCCTCTTATTTAATGTAATATTTCCAATTTATTTTTTCAGATTGAGTTTTACATTATTTAATATAAATCACATTCTCTTCACTTCAAACGCTCACGCTGAACCAATAAAAAACGTTCTTGCTGATAGAATATTTTCTTATGTCTTTGGAAAGTCGCTCCATCAGTTCACCAGGCTGCAGCTAAATTCCCTAAAATCTGCCTCCAGTCAACCAGAGGCGCAGCCAGAATATTTTTATCAAGGTGGCCAGGCAACAACCAACGTACACTGAGGGGGGGCCGAAAGCGGTGCCAGAACCTTAGGGTCAATCTACACTGTTCCAACAGGAATATGAACAATCACAACATCCATATTTTCTAAATAAAGACAATCTATACTTTCCTACAACCTTTGCTAACAAA
This sequence comes from Cyprinodon variegatus, assembly GCF_000732505.1. Taxonomy (NCBI): domain Eukaryota; kingdom Metazoa; phylum Chordata; class Actinopteri; order Cyprinodontiformes; family Cyprinodontidae; genus Cyprinodon; species Cyprinodon variegatus. The sequence goes on from NW_015150885.1 coordinate 5,732, forward strand.
TAGATGCATATATTTAAACATCCGTGCTGTAAGGCTGGGTATTTTCGCCAAACTGCTGAATCTATTCGATTTTGATTAATCAAGTTCTAAATCGATTAATTTCGATTTGTTCTGTTTTTACAATCATGAAAATGGTTCAACTGTGTTTCAAAATATTCATGTATTTTATTTTTTCCTGTCATATTAAACACAAAATGCACTCACTCAGAGATTCATGAGCTGCATTATCTCCACTGCACAAACCATATTTTCAGCGTTTTCTGTAACAACTAGAGGGTGTTTGCTGGTCAGCCTCCATTTGTTAATGTCTTCCTTCAACCTATTGGCTATATTTGCAGCTGTCTGGCTTGAAGTCATCTTGAGTGCATCTTTCCTGATCGTTTGAATGTGAACGTCACGTACTAATCGATTTTGCAAAAATGTAAAGGAATCAATTCAAAATCTATTAAATCGATTTTTTCCCCAGCCCTACCATGCTGTCAAAATTAAAGGTGTAGTGGGTAAATTTCTTTCAGTTTTTTAGTCCTGGTGCGAACATCTTATTCATTGTCATTACTTACCTACTTTTATTAATAATCATTCTGCATAAAATTAATATTTACATGTACTAATACCTACATTAAATGGATTATGATTAAAGTATTTATTTATCTCTGATTTCAGTGAAGATTCCTAGATTACGTGCAGAGACATAATTTTCTCTTTACCCCATAGAAGACAAAATCTGGTTCTTAAAAAAAAGCATGAATTCTGTATTTATCTTTAATGTTAGTATATTGATTTGCATAATTAACCACAGTGTTTTTGATGTCAGCTAATTGTTTACATATAGAAAATTAAAATGTTTAATAAGTTAGAACATTTGGCTTGAGAGTATTACTGCTGCCACCGTCTGTATTAGAGGGAAAAAATGGTAGGTGTGGCCACAGATTGGGTAAGGCCATGGCCACCCCTGGCCCCCCTTCTAGCACCACCACTGCAGTCAGCCCATCATCAAAGCATCGTCTAACTGC
>NW_015150885.1:9169-10413 GCF_000732505.1 Cyprinodon variegatus
TTTTTTTTTATTACTTTTTTGGAATTTACCAAATAAATAAGAGGATTTACTTTAAAAGAAAAGACTTTATTTTTATCTTATTTCCATCTTATTGTGTGCAACCAGTGCGTCTTATTCCACTGGGAAATCTCTTATTTTCCTGCTCAAAAAAAGATCAGCCACTATCTAAGCTCTCAACCAGATATTTTTCCATTTATCGTTTCATAAAATAATGAGATTTTCTCCCAAGCGTATGGGTCACTAATGTTGAAGCTGTGAATACGGTGACCGGCCAGCAGACGGCCGTCGCTGCATCTGAACTATGACATCATCACTGCAACCTTCAGGCTGATTCTCTGGCACCAATTTCAAAAATGCTCTGAACCTGCAACATATTGTCAGGTTTATGTTCTGGTTCTTTACAGCCACGGGTTGCAGGCCCGGTTTCTAAAGCCCCGTTGGACCTGTTGAACTTTGACCCCAGGCTGAGATACAAACCACTTGTCCAATGAGCTGGAAGCCAGTGGGAAGCTTCATCCCGAAGACATGGAGCTGCTTCTCATTGATGAGCCACTCCTGAGGATCAGAGGGAACAAAGGTGGAACGGGTCAGCTTGGTAGAACCTCCTCCTAACCTCACAGGTCTGGTCAAACATGGTCAGAACCAGGGGCCAGCTTGATGGGGGGCCAGGGGTGGCTGTGGCCACCCTTAGCTAATCATTTGCCACCCCTGTAGCCACCCCTACCAACTTTTCCCTCGAATACAGATGGTGACAGCAGTAATATAATGCAGTGGAATATTTAAGACATTTGAATTTTTCATATATTAACAATTAATTGACAACAAAAACACTGGTTAATTAAACACATCAATTAATGCTCTTTTCAGAACAAGATTGTGTATTATAAGGGATAAAGAGAAAATGATGTCTCTGCAAGTCATCTAGGAGTCTTTAGTGAAATCATAGATAAATAAATATTTAAAAACTTTAATTGGTGTAGATATTAGTACTTGTAAATATAAATTTTATGCAGAATAATTGTTGATAAAAGTAGGGAGGTAATGACGATGGAAAAGATGTTCGCCCCAGAACTCAAACCTGAAAGAAGTTGATTCACTATACCTTTTCTATAGAAAGCAGGGATGTTTAAATACGTGCTTCTATTTGTTAGCAAAGGCTGTAGGAAAGTATAGGTTTTTTTTATTTATTTATTTAGAAAATATGGATGTTTTGCTTGTTAATTTTCCTGTTGGAAAAGACTAGA
>NW_015150885.1:13302-14425 GCF_000732505.1 Cyprinodon variegatus
TTCCATGGTTTGTGACAAAGTTCAAATTTGAATCTAGAGGTCTTTAAGAACTTATTTCATTTACTATTGTTTGAAAGAGGGGAAGACAACACAAGAAGTGTTCTTCTTTTAGTTCTTTAAATTCAGACTGTGTTGATACCTTTGACTCACTGCTTTACTCCACATGAGCTTGAGACGGATCGGCCCTTTCCTGGTTCACAGAACGGACCAGACCACTGACCATTGGCCAGACTATTAGGACTGAAAAGTGACACATTACATTGACCTACAAGACTGTTTCCCCTCGAGTTAGAGACAGCTTTACAGGCTAATGTGCCTGGAGACTGTCGTGATCTTGGCGCTGATGACTAGTCTGATTACTTATTTCATTCAACTGCCTATTTCTGCCCAGTTCTCATGACTGCTTATCTGATCCATCTGCATCAGCCTCTATTTAACCAACCTTCAAACCAGCCATCAGTGCTAGATTTTTCGAGCCTTTATAGAGAGTTCTCTACCCAGTGTTGTGCCTGAAGGCGTTCATTGAACGTAAGTTCATGAACTCGTTCATATTTTGTGCGAACGTGAACTGAACGTACTGTATTACGTTATTGTGAACTCGTTCATTCTGGTGTCTCTCTCAGTTCAACTTCGTTCAATAGGTTGCCAAATTTCTATAGAGCCCTCCAGGCGAAACCTCGGCTAAATCACACCGTAAACAGGCCTTAATATGTAGCGGGAAAACCCCCCATTCTGGCAACACCAGCTACCAGTGTTGTAGCCTACAGCCGTGTGCGTCATCAAAACAAAATGCAGCGTGGAAGCCACAGCAGCATGGAGGCGACCATGGAGGCAACAAAGCAGCAGTATGATCACTTAAAACAGGTTTATGACCAGGTGGTCGGTGAGGATGATGGCAACAATCTTAAATTTCTCTGCAAACTTTGCCCGCCGGCTTTCAGTGAAAAAAATCCGCACTTCAGTAACATCCAAAGCAAATCTGAAACCGTATATGTACTGAAATGGAAATGGAAAAAAATATTAAAATAAAAAAAACTATTGCACCTTAAAGACTACTTTCTTTTTTTTCTTTTAATTATTCCTCATAAAAAAGACCATTCAAGCAGCACATTTTTCCCGATGT
>NW_015150885.1:16335-17825 GCF_000732505.1 Cyprinodon variegatus
GAACTGAACTAGTTCATTTTAAAATGGGTGAACTGAACTTTGAACTAGTTCACGTAGAAAGAGAACTTTCCTAACACTGTCTCTACCATACCAGAGTATTTCTGAATGCCTGAATCTGACCCGTTCTGCCTCTGGACCTCTGAGTCTGCCTCTGAACCTTACTTGGCCTGTCTTTGGATTCCTGCTGGATTTCTGCCTGTATGTTAACTGTACCTGGACCTGTTTCCCGACTCTATGCTGGATCACCCTTCAGCACCTCTTCAAACTTCTTATCTCCTGGCCCTGACTACTGAGCAGGTCTTCGACACCGGCTATGGTTTCCTCCTCTGGATTATCCTACCTTTCTTAGTCAGCTCAGTTCTGATCTCCTGCCTGTCCTCAGACCTCCGAATTCTTGTGTTTATATTGGCGGATGGCAACCAACACCGCCACCTTCTGAATAGGAGTGTGGATCAGAAATATAATTTACCTACAATATAAACCTGTTTTCCTAAAAACAAAAAAACTTGCCAGCTCATTTCCCTCCACTCCTATGTGCGCTGGAACCCATAACAAAGTAACCTGCACCCCATGTCTTTTTATTCTGTTAACACTGTGAACAATATCAAAAAGTACATATTGTCTGGATTCTGAATATATTTCCTGAACACTAATCAGAGCTCTGCTAGAATCTGAACAAACAATAACTGAGACCAGATTTGCTTCTTCTACCCATTATAGTGCCAGCATTAATGCAACTAGCTCTCATGTTTAAACAGACAAATTATCACTAGCTCAACGACTTGATACGATATTTACATCTGAGATAACAAAAGAGACTCCTACACACTTCAACAGACTATTTTGACGGGTCTCAAATAATCTGCAGACCCGTAAACTCACTCCTACAAAGGCTTCCTTCTGCTTTAGTTTAAGGAGATTCAAACCTACATAATGCTCTTCAAATGACCAAGGAGAAACTTCAAGAAGAGGAACAGTAGGGGATATTATTAATTTCCTCACGCTGACCTTCTCAACCAGCTATTTTATTGTCCACCCAAACCCTGTTTGTACCTTTAACCTTTCCTGACAGTCATTCAAAACTGTCTAAGTTGGATGGCTCATGATGGCCACTGGAGGATTTTCACAAATTTTTGAAAAGACCCAGCCTCTCGTCTTAAAATATTCACATGCACAACCCTGTACCTGCTCCCAAGAGGGAACGCCTATCAAACACATGTGAGAGCATGCACAAGCCCATTTCTCCTCATGCACGCTATGTTTAAAAATTGCTGTTTGCATCACTCATACTAGCTTGCTTTCAAAAAGAAGATTTGCAATTTTACCACTATGTCAGACTCACCACCAGTTAGTCAAAATGGGGACGAGCACGTAGGACGGCCTTACGTAAACATATCACCGGAATGATTGACAATTAGGGGGACCACTCATTTTGATGATCCACCCAGAAAAAGAACATCATCACCTATACCTTTAAAGTTTTAAAAAAG
>NW_015150885.1:18158-102719 GCF_000732505.1 Cyprinodon variegatus
TGCTGTCTGGGCATAGGGACAGTTTTAGCCAATATAACAAAAAAGTGATTTTTAAAAACTTACAGACTTCAGCTTTAAGGCATGGTACTTTCACTGTCTGCCTACCTTTTATTTTCATTTTCTTTTCCTTAATAAACTGTTAGAACTGTTTAATAACCATGTCCTGGTAATTCAAAGGTTCCCAGAGAAACAGATCCACCTCATTATAGTTCTTCCTCTGTGCCTAATATTGGGATTTTACAAGTATTTATACATCTTTTCCCACCAATCCACTTCAACTGTTTGTAGCTGAAAACCTCAAACTAACTGGAGCCAAATTATGCTTGGAGTTCTGATGGTAAAACAGGAAAAAAATGTTTTTGTTTTCTTTGACAAATCTCCCTAACTCTTTATTTGCAACTTTTTGCTGAAGTTCTCTGCAGTTTTTATTTATGATATTTCCTGATCGCTGTGTGTTGTGGCAAGATAAACGTGACTCATCATGCATCCTAAGGCAGACGGGCTGTGTCATAGTAACCTTTGAGACTCTAACCAACTTAAATGTATAAATACGAAAATATTTCTGTGACATTTGTGCTAGGAAAATTGTGATTGCCTATACTGATACACTGGAGAATTTGTTAAAGTCTGTTCTTTCTCTCCTTTTTTTCAACTGGATATTCATACTTGAATTAAAGGTTGTTGTTTTTTTTCTAATAAAAAAGACAAAAAAAATTTAATTTGAATGTGCATTAAAACATTGATGTATTCTAGTGGCATTGGTACACCATTATTAGGGATTTCAATAAGTATTCTGCTCCTTTTTTGATGGTATATTGTTTCTAATAATTATTATTAGTGTTTTTTGGGGGGTCTTTTTTTGTCTCTCACGATAAAATAAACATAACCAAACTCCTTTGATCTTTTGCAGGGTAAATGCATAAGCAGTGGAGCTTCTCTGTGCTCAAACAGGCTTCTGCTCTCCTTCGATTTCACGTGAGATTAAAGAGCACCAATGTAAGACCAACGGCTCCTCTGGGTTCACGAGTTCTGACCAACCCTGATGACATCTTTAAACACAACATGTGGTTAGTGATGATTCGTACAGCCGCTGTTTACTCTTTAGAGAATACATAGAAAGTCCTTTCTGTCAGATTTGTAATGCTTCTGCTGTTAGGGACCATGTGCAGTGGACAGAGGAGGACAAAGAGGCTGCTCGGCAGAGGGCAGAAGAAAATTCAAGATTACGACTTCCTTTAACAGAACAAGGTTATGAATACATTTAAATTACCTTCAAATAACCACTTATGTATTATAGAACCAACTTTTTTTTTTTAATTGACTCTGTTTCCTCCCTTTAGGTAAATTTGTCACAAATGCCAGTCAGTACTGGGACCACTTTTATGAGGTGCATCAAGATAAATTCTTCAAAGATCGCAGGTGGCTGTTTTTAGAGTTCCCAGAGCTGCTTCCTTCATCTGTGGAAAAAAGGACAAACATATGCCTCAGTCATCAGGTAGCAACAGCAGCAGCTCCCAGGCGGACTGGGATTGGTACACAGTCAACACAATGATGGCATTCAGCGCAGCCATAAAACAGATACCTTTCTTTTTTTTTTTTCTTCCAGGAACCAACACCAGAGCCAAATGAAGTGGTCGCAGAGGCCTCGTTTTTTCCTGGACAGCAAACATCTTTTAGGATCTTGGAGGTTTTTATAATTGTCCACCTACTGTTATGTTCCTGCTTTTCCTTTTCCTTAGCTTTACATGTTTATGATGTTATTCAGCTGCTTTAACTTTGCTTTTTATCTTTTCTCTCCCCAGGTTGGATGTGGAGTTGGAAACAGTGTATTTCCCATCCTTAATGCCATAAAGTAGGTCATTTTTTACTCATTTGCACAAAACGACTTTTCTAAAGGTTTGACTTTTTCTAAAGGTTTGACTTTTTCTAAAGGTTTCTAGATTGAATTAGTTTTTTTGTGTACAGATTTGCTGAGTGAGCGAAATTACCCTTTTCTATAGTTTGAAATTTTCATTCTGAGATCTAACGTAGTTTTAATTTGAGAAAAAATTGCTTTTATTTTTCAATAAAGTGGAATGACTGAACATAAAGGACAAATTTGCTGCAGGTTTCTTAATAGACATCCTAGTTTTAAAAAACAAATATTATGATTTGGGTTGATATCTTTATCAAATATTATAAGGCTTTATATTTTATGTTATTTAAATTATATACTAAATATTTTCCAATTCTTCTATTAAAAACCCCACAATCCTGTGCTGCATTACTATAACTGTTAGATGCTCAAACAAAACTCAACTTAGACAACTTCTATTGTCATTTTATATTTACAGTGTATGCAAAACGAAATTTAGTTTTGTACAACTTTCAGACAGTGAATGAACATTTCCATTCTATAAAGTTCAGCAGTGATCAAATGTAAACAGTGTGGGGGAAAAAACATGGTGCAAAAATGCATTGATATGGAAGTTCAGAGCATTTCAAGACGAATATATATGGTGCAGATATGCAATATTTTGGTTTGGTGTTATCAGTGTGGTGCAGAGTCTGTGACTTGATTTAGAGTTTTTTTTCAACATTTCAACACCTGTCTGATGGCAGTGGGGAAGAAGCTGTTGCAGAATCTGCTGGTCCTGCATTGAATGCTGCAAAGCCTCTTCCCACAGGATAGCAGGGAGAACAGTCCATGGTGGGGGTGTGAGGGGTCATTGATAATGTTACGGGCTCGGGACACGCAGCGCTGGGATGAAATGTCTTTAATGGAGAGAATGCTCTCTATGGTGCTTCTGTAGAAGGTGGTGAGGATGATGGGGGGCAGGTGGGCTCTTCTCATCCTCTGCAGGAAGTACATGTGCTTTTGTGCTCTTTTGACCAGTGAGGTGGTGATTACATTCCAGGTGAGGGTGTCTGTGATGTGCACCCCCAGGAATTTGCAGTGTTGATGCAGTCATGTGTCATCAGGGAGAATAGTAGGCGGCTTAGGACTCAGCCCTGAGGGGAGCCTGTGCTTAGGGTGATGACATCAGAGGTGTTCTGTCCAACCTGGACTGATTGAGGTCTGTCTTTGTGGAAGTCTAGCAGCCAATTGCAGAGGGGTGTATTGAAGCCAAGCTGTTCCAGTTTTCCTATAACATACTGTGGGATGATGATGTTGTAAGCTGAGCTGAAGTCCAGGACCAGCATCTGCACGTGGGTGTTCTTCTTCTCCAGGAGTGCCAGGCTCAGGTGAGCAGAGGAGATTGTGTCCTCAGTGGAGCGATTCTGTCAGTAGGCAAACTGGAATGGGTCGAATGTTGGGGTAGACGATGTGTTCTTTAACCAGCCTTTCGAAGCAATTCATCATGATGGGAGTCAGTGCAAAAGGCCGGTAGTCATTAAATGACCCAAAGCATGCTGGCACTCTGGATTGGACCAGAAAGGTGTTAAAAATGTCTGTTAGGACACCAGCTAGCTGACCTGCACACTCTTGAACACCCGACCAGGTATGTTATCGGGGCCTGGGGCCTTCCTTGGGTTGACTCTCCTCAGAGTCTTCCACACATTAGCTGTGTCAAGGTAGAGTGCCTTCTGTTCCCGTTGTGGAACAACGTTCACTGCTGGAGTGCTGTTTAGTGCCTCAAGCTACCTATAAACTATATAACAACTAACCTCTTCCTTCCAGAAGGACCAAAAAACGGCAGCTAAAGGGTAATAGATGTGTGTTACTTATATTGAGTAAAGTACAGGAGCCTATTTCACAAAACCAACATAAGGGATTAAGTCAGGATTTTTCAAATACTCGGACCAAATGAATCCGCAACTTGGTTTCAAAAAAGCAGCATTTCTTTATCAAACCATTATTAAATACTGTTATATAGTCAAGTAATTTTCATTAACATTGTTACAGTAGCATATACCATTATAAATTTTAAAATTTTCAATGTCGACAATGGAACTGTTTGATGTGTTTTTGGACGGTTGCTGTTCTACGCTTAATAAAAAGGCCTTTAAGACCATTGGTTCTTTAATAGACAGTTGTGTTGAAGGAGATAGAGAAACACATAAATTGAATTGTTCCAGATAATTACCTGCATTAGCATTACTGCTTTTCTTGGGACATCCGCTACCTCTGCAGACTGCTTTCCAAAAGATTCCCAAAATTCAGCACCTCACAGAACAGAGCCATGCCTTCATCATTATACAGATGACCTGTGGCCTCAGATTCGTATGCAGTAAGAGAGGCTGAACATCTTAGCAAAGACACTGTTTGATGCACTATTAGAAGTGTGAATTTGGCATTAAAAGGATAATACGCACATCTTCATAGCTATCCACCGCCAGAGAATAATAATAATAATAATCTACATTAAGTAGGGATTCTGCAGTTTAGGAACATTGTTTGAATTAGGCAAAACATCACGAAATAAACTTTGGAACAGGTGGACTACGGCTTTCGTTCTTTAATGCAGAATTCCCTGATGCTATTGATAAGGTGTTACTCTATAAAAAATTATCTGCTGATTAATAACATTTTTCCATCCTATTACTTTTATGAAGTATTTAATCCCAAGTATCCAGCATTGAAGGCAAAGACTTAAACCCCTGTACCATGGAGGGGCTGAATAATAATATAGAAATATAGTATAAAATTATAAACTGTGATATCGGCAATTGTTGTCATATTAGTTAGATTTAGATTAATAGCTGTTCATTTGAAAAAGATAACCAGTAACTTCTTCAATTGTCAGGTTTTCATTTCAGAGAGAAGTGGTTATGAAATGTGTATTTTAGGCTGTTTAGGTATTTAGTCGATCCACTTTTGTTTGCAGAATCAATAAATCTGTAATTTATCTCTTGGCCTTTTGAAAAAAAAAACTGCAGATCTGCATTTATCTCGGTTACTTACACCCGGCTTTACGTAGCCACACCCGTGGAGTCTGAGTTTTCATCTGTGGAGCAGATGAAGCCAGGATGCACTCCTCATGCTAGATCTCCTATTCAAGCCAGGCTGAATTTAGCTTTTCTGAAATTGGGGTCAGGACTTATTCCAAAACATTAAAAATTACTAATATCAGCTGGTGCTGATATGTTGTTTATCTCTAGTTTCAAAAATCAAATCCAAATAAAGGAATTGCAACATGGGCCTCAAAATTTTATCAAACACGCAGATCCTTGACCATCATCCGACTTAAACTGAACTCAAAACAAAGAATTTAAACAACCATGTTTTTTGTCTTTGCATTTTATATAAGAATAAATTTTAAATGTGAACAAAAAAACAGATGTAGCTCCTGATGCTGTCATTGTTTATCTTTTGTTAAAGTGAAAGCATAGTCCCCAATTAAAGAGAGAAAATATTACAAAAGGTCTCAGTATTATTTACCTAATTTTGATGTTATAGTAGATTCAGAGTTGATTCTTATGTTTCACAGGAACACAGACTCATTTTTCTACTGCTGTGACTTCTCCCCTCGTGCCATTCAGCTGGTTAAGGTAATAATTAAAAACAAAAGACGATGTAGTCACTGTGACCTAGATCTAAATGAGCTAACAATTAAGTGTCCTCTTCATCTTGAAAACTAAATAGAGATGCTTATTTCAACCCAGATTAACAGCAGAACTTGTTTAATAAACACAGAACGAGAAACATCCATGTGTGATAGTGTGATAGGCCAACACAAAACAGCAAATTATTTTGTGTGCGAAAGAAAAAGATGCATGATTTATTTATTCTCCGTATAAAATTCTGAAAAGGGTTTGTATTTAGACTCTTTCACTCAGACCCTTCAGAATAAAAGCTGGTGCTACTCACTTCCTGTAGCAGTCAGTTATTTATCCCATAGCCCACCTGTGTGATATATTGTCAGGGATAAATCTGTGGAGAAGTTTAAAGCACAGTTAAGGATGAAAACATCCTTATCTTCCACTATTTTACTGTTTGAAGTCATTACACAAAAGTAGAAAGAGCATGATGCAACTGCAAATCTACCCAGACATAATTAACTCAAAGGCTGCATAAGGAATTATTAGGGAAACGGATTATGAATCGTTTATCACAGAATTAGCCAAGAACCTCATGTTAACTCTGGAGGATCTGTAGAGGTCAGTAGCTCAGTTGGGAGAATCTGTTGACATGATATCAACTATTACCTCCATGAATTTGGCTTTAATGTAAAGATCAGCATAGGAAAGCCATAAGAACAACACATGGAAGGAGAGGCTCTGATAAATGAGACAAAAAATAAACTGTATATGTAAAATGTAATGTTGCAAGAATAGTAACATTGCACACCTTCCTATTGAAACAGGATGGCAACCATAGTAGCAAGTAGGCTTTTATTGAAGAACACATGAGGAAACTGATCAAATTACATGTGAGATACGTGGAGCTAAATGCAATCCATAAAGGATGCCTGTTACAAGCTGGAGGATAAAAAAATAAAGAACTTTATTTTAGAAAAACCTTTTTAAAATTTTTTATTCAAATTTAACATGCAAATTCCGCTGCTCTGTCTTTGTGGACTTAAACTGAACTCAAAACAGATACGGTATATGTATAATTTAGTGCTTATTTCTTGAAAGTGCTATAAAGAATTTACATTTAATTAATAACATCTCTATACCTTTCTATAGTCCACAACAGCAGCAATACTATTAAATAAGATTCTTATTTAAATTACTTTGCCATACTGCTCCAAAAGTCCATTAGGTGAGCAGAAAATACATTTATTTACATATAAACATACACATTTATACATATCTATACACATCTTCATTCATACAAGTATTACTCATAGCTCACATGACCACAAATATTTCAATATGTAAAAACCCATTTACAGTTACTAAGAGGAACCATAGATTTCAGACCAGGACAGAGGTTCACCATGTTTGGAGGGTGAAATATGCACAACTTACAAAAAGCTTTTCTACAAAGCATTAAATACATTTCTGTATTTCAAACTTAATCCCTGTAGATGGAGTATATATATATATATATATATATATATATATATATATATATATATATACTGTATACAAAATGTGAAAAAATTTTGTCTTAGGCTAAAGAGAAAAAATATATTTTATCTTAAAGTGGTGATAATTAAGTGAATATGACCCACTTTCTTCTCCTTTTAATAGGACCATCCAGACTATGATGATTCTGTTTGTCATGCCTTTGTCCATGACATCTGTAAGGAGGAGACCTCTTTTCCTTTTCCTCCTCAGAGCCTGGATGTCATCCTAGCGGTCTTTGTGCTCTCCTCCATCCATCCACAGCGGTACGTGAGGGTTAGAGTATAGAAAGGGATTTAACCACTTAAACTTTCCCTTCACAGCATTCCAACCCACCGTCCTGCTGCTCAACTTTTGAGTCATTTTTTCTTTAAACCAAATGACTGTTGCTGACATTGTAACTACAGACACTGGTCTTGTATATGCAATAGATTAAACAGAAGATAGCACATAGTTGTGAGGTGACAAAAACAAAAGATTGATGGATTTTCTGCTATTAGTAACGGCTTGCATGTGGCAAAAGAATAATATTAAACACACTCTACCTATCATTGAACATGGTGGTGGAATCATTATGATATTCTGTTCTTCAGCTAGGTAGAATCTATTTTTGAATAAAAATTTGTTGGAAGCAGTAAAAGAGGACCTACAGAATGAACTAAAGATTAAACATTTATGTTCACAGGGGCACTCCTGTTTCACGGCAGGATGGACGACTATTTTAGTCTTTGCAAAGCTGTTTGAGAACCTAAAAGACTTGTAGATATAATGACACCATAAATAGATTTACTCTGTATGGGTTATAAAAAAAAACTGATTTTTTCATTCCTTTCACAATTGAGCACCAGTTTGTATAAGGATGTCATGATATATTGTTAAAAACACATTACAAGTACCGCCTCCAGAAGAATCAATGAAAACACAAATCACATGCATTTATTTGTCAAATAAAGTAAAACCATTTATGTTCTATCACATACATTTCCCCTTAAAATACTCTTATGTTTATGATCGAAATGTGACTAAATTTAGTCTTTTCTTCCTGCGTGTTGTGGTTTTGTGTATGACACATCTGTAATAAATATCCCTTCATATATGTATATGTTGTTCACACCAAACAGCAGTATGTGATGATTTCTTCCTATTTGCAGAATGCAAAGAGTGGTGAACCATCTTTCAATGTATCTGAAACCAGGAGGGGTTTTCCTTTTCCGAGATTATGGGAGATACGACTTTTCACAACTAAGGTTTAAGAAGGGTATGGTTCATCATTACCTTTAAAGCAAACAAAGTATTCAGATAGTAATGTCAAATATATTTCATTAGGAAATTAGAGGCTTTTCCAGGATTAGCGTTTTTTTATTCTTGACCATTTTTCTTTAAAAAGATTCTAAAAAGTAAGTTCTCTTTGAATTGAAGGAAATTAAGAGAAGTCTTAAAATATGAGGAAGAAAGAAGGAAATGTCAGATAAAGGGGTGATAAAAGAAATGGATTAAGCAAACAAGTATGAAAAGAAGGAAGGAAAGTATGACACAAGGAAATATGAGGAAGTAGGAGAGTAATGAAACAACATTTGGATGATCAGGAAGCAAATAATTATTAAATGGTATATATTTTTTAAGTTCTTATAGTGGCATTAAATGCATTTCAGTCTAGGAACCTGGAATGCACTTAATGCCACTCTTAGCTCTATTTTTAAATACATTTTAAATATTTTCTTTTTCCAACTATTTAGGTCGATGCTTATCAGACAATTTCTACACTCGTGGAGATGGAACCTGTGTTTACTTCTTTACAAAAGGTACGGTCCAGATCTACAGGTGTGTGTTTACCTTAAAACAGACGTCAACAAAATCATATCCGCCATTTATGAAACCGTTTGATGTTTAATAGACAATGCAGTCATGTACATCTTCCCTTTTTTCAATTTTTTTTTTATTGAACTTTATTGGTCTCACAATTAGGAAATTAAGTATCTGCATTTAAACCATCTCCTTTGGGGAGCGAAGGCTGCCACTGTGCAGGGGGGCAATCGGGGGTTAAGGGTCTTGCTTGCACAGAGAGCCAGGGTGGCAGTCTGTGGGATATATCTGAGGATTTTTGTATTATTTTCTTTAGTCTGGGGTTTCATTTTTTAGAATGTAACAAAACCAAGTCATAACAGCCTGTTATTTCTGAATGACTATCTAGCTTTGGAGAAACAGACTGCAGCACTGGCCACTGATCGAGTTTTATGCTTCGTTTACAGAAGAGGTCCATGATTTATTTTCCAAAGCTGGACTTGAGGAAATCCAGAATCTGGAGGACAAACGACTACAAGTGAACCGTGGAAAGAAGGTTGTAATGCGTCGGGTGTGGATGCAGAGCAAGTACAGGAAACCACCTCCATCATCACCCTCCTGAAAGCCCCGGAAGCACAGCTGTGTGTGTGTGTTTTTTATGCTTTTCTGATACTATTTATATCTTGTGTATTCTATTGCAATATATCTTCTATTTAATTTTTGTATGACATTTAAACTGCAGCAAAATAATTTTAATAAAATTAAGAAGCATATTATAGTGCTGTCTTTTTATTTCAGTGTGTTAATAATCAGAGGTTATTTAAGTTATTAGGCAGCTTTGTTATAGAAACTGGTCTTGTCTTCACCTAACATGCAAATTTTAGGAGGACAGAAAATACAAAAAAGGTTTAAATAAACGCATGATAATTCATGATTTCCCAGTTAAAATGTGCACTTTAGTAATGATGGTGTCCTCTTTTCACACCCCTTGAACACATCATAACCAGACCCTTTGTTTTTTATTAAGATTTTTTATAGACTCAAAATGCTGCAAAGTTGGTAAGTGGAGTTAAAAAAATTGCCTTGTTTAAAAGATAATTTCTAAGTAAATTCTAAAAACGGTTTCCATTTCTTGACAACACTATGTAGAACCCCCTTTGATCGCAATTGCAGCTGTAAGTCTTTTGGGGGTATGTAACTGAAGCTGTTGCCCATTTTCCTTTGCAAAAAGCTCAAGCTCAGCTTGGTTTGTGGAAAAGCATCTCTAAACACAGTGTCCTCAAGATGGAAAAGAAGAAAAATAAAGTATTTATGAGCTATCTGATCCAATATTGGCTTTCGTTTTGCCACTCGTTCATAAAGGCCAAATTTGTGAAGTGCATAATCAATAGCTTTCCCCACCTGATTTGTGGATCCCTGCTAAACGTCCAGGTTTAACCCTGGCATTATTAATGAAGTTAATATCTGTGCTGTCAGTTTGGTTTCAGTAGGCTCCAAGATGGGCAATGGCCTTTCTATTTTCAAATAACTAATGGAAAATGTTTTTTTTCCAAAGCATGGCGTATGTTGACAGTTCACCATTGCTTACAGCAATCTTTATTTACAGGTACAGGGATATAGAAGGGTAAGTACCACTGTAGATCACATTTGGGGGATTTTCAGAAGAAAATGCCTAAATCATACTGTTACATCATATACTCCCATAATAAAAACACAAAAAACTGAAAGTTTTGGCTGAAAGACCTCAGGGGAAACAAATACCTTTTACAAAAGAACTGTACCAGACGTAAAAAAAAAAATAAAATAAAAAAAAAGATATGCCTTGATCATTTAATTGTTTCCTTAAAGCTACAGTGTGTAATAATTACTGGGATATACAGTCAGAAATGTAATATATTATACATAACTATGTTATTTATCATCATCTACGAGCTCAGCCTCTTAACCTTAATATTTGCGTTGCCTTAGAATTCGTTATTTATAATTACATAGGAGCGGGTCTCGCAGCCATGGAGGCAGACATCTTTGCGCTACGGCAGCGCAGAGCCAACAAACTAGCGATTGCGAGAACACCAAAACGTCACAACGATGTAGAAAAAATAACGGGTATATTTATTATCTTAAGTCTACATGAAATCTATACCTACACAGACTAATGAAATACTATCTGTAAAATTATCTATGTAAACAAACCTCATCACTTGAGAAGGTAGGTGATGCAGACGTCGTGGAAGACATTTTGTCCCGTAACGCTCGCCGTACTGTTGGTGGGGAGAAGCGGTAGTGGGGAGATGTTCATGTTGCTGCAGTCTGACCGCTAGATGTCGCTAAAAGTTACACACTGTAGCTTTAAATGTTACAAATGAACAGTATATGAACATTTTATAACGCAAAACATAAGACCTGTCCACTGTTGTATTTAAACTGTCTCCAGTTTGCATAATTATATTTTTATCAGGTTAATTTCTTACTAACTTTTTATGTGTTTTGTGCGTTTCAATCACACCAATAACAAAAGGTTTTGGCTTAGACTATAAGTTTAAATCAAACAGGGAAACTCAAACTCTTTCTCTTTTTTTTTTAAGTATTGTGTTTGATATGTTAAATTCTTTGTTTTGACACAACTTTCAACACCTCAGCTGATCAAATTTGTTAGATAACTTAAAAACCGCAAATAAACCAAGAAATGATCTAATATCAAAAATAGTGTGAAGAAGTTTATCCATTAGGAAAGCAGTTTACTGCTGGACTCCTGGCTTACAAGAACATTTTCAAACATAAGCTATGGTCTCTTAAATAATAAAACTACCACAGAAAAACTGCAATTATTTCTAGATTTTTTATAGACTCAACATACTGCAATGCGAAGTTGGTCATTAAATATTAATTAATTTGTAATAGAATTTAACCTAGCCATGAATACATTGTTAAAAACCCTTAAAAAAATTTTCAATTAATTTTATTTCTAAACTGTACCTCTAACTTTTCGGATCAGTGCATTAGGCAAACATGAAATCTGAATGTGAATATTAAGCAATGTCCAAGCAATGCCCAAATATGAAAAGAAAAGTTACAAATCATTATAAAGAAAAAAAATTATAATTGGTGAGAGTGAAGAAAATGATGGTGGTAGTTTTTTTTTTTTCTCCAGCTTTTCATTTGGTGTTCATAGGTATATTCTAACCACGTTTATGAGCATTTTGGATTTTCTCAAAGTGTCTAAATTCACTGGGTTATATTAAAAAAGTACGGACATACATTTTTTATAGTATAAGATTCACCATGTATTAGGATTATAACCTGTACAGTAAACAAAAATGCAGGTGTATGATTTGGGAAGAAAGGGTTGTGATAATTTCCCTTCTGTCAGGTCAGCTTACTGGGGAGTTTTCCCTTTCAGCATGTCTGTGTTTTTCATTCTTTTACAAATAAATTCATGAATCAAAATCTGGAATAATTTGATATATGAACTAACAAAATATTTTCAAATTACAAATACGCTTAATTACATTGATTGAGCTGGCAAAAAAATATATAATCTAAATTAACATCTCTATTGGATAATGTCTCCCACCCCGTGCATGAAGCTGTTGCAGAACTGGAGAGCTCCTTCAGTGACAGACTGCTGATCCCTAAATGCACCATGGAGCATTATCACAGATCCTTCCTCCCAGCAGCTGCAAGAGTCTATAACCACCACTGTTCCCAACAAACCCAATAAGTTGTTACAATCATGCTGATTTTGCACAAATTGCATCTTAGTCAGTTAAATACATTTGCTGCTGTCATTTTGCACATCTGTGATGTTGCTGCTATTTAAAAAAATTAATTGATGTAAAAATGCCATAGCTGTATATTGGTTATTTATTCTCCAGGTGCACTATGGCGAGCCGTTTTAACATAAATTTGGTTTCGTCTGAGCATCCATAATTACGTTCCAGATATCTTAAAATACATTTTGACTAGACAAAACCAAATTTTGAATATCCCGAATGGTAATTTAAGATATCTGTATTTACGTTCTGATTAGGAAGAATAATAATTCGAGATATCTTAAATTAAATTTAGACTAGTCAAAACTCCTTTCAAGATATCTCAAATTACGACACCGGATTTGTCATTTAAAGTGTCACACGCTGATTAAACTTTTCCTCCTGTGGATTAAACTGACAGTCAGGAATGATCCTCCTGGAAGCCCATTAAAAAGATCATGACACATTTTGACTAGTTAGAATGTCAATTTAAGATATCTTTAATGGAAAAGCCGAATAATTCAAGATATCTTTAACTCCTTTAGAGATATCTTAAAATGAATTTTGAATAGTCAACATTACAATTCAAGATATCTTTACATTTGTTTTGTCTAGTCATTATTTGCTTTTAAGATATCTATAATAAAATTTTCACTAGTCAAAACCACATACCTCCTATCCTAAAATACATTTAAAATATCATGAATTATGATGGTATTTGAGATATTTTTAATTAGAATTATGACTAGTTAAAACTAAAATCAAGATATCTTGAAATTACTTTATGACTAGTCGTAATTTAATCTTAGATATCTGAAATGTGTATTTCAGACAGTCAGTAATTAATTAATTCTAGATATCTTAAATTGAAGTCTCCATACAAGTTAATGGTAAATCTGACTAAGGCATAGTTGCACAGTGTTTATAATCCTAAAACAGTATTTTATTTGTTTATTTTAACTCTTCACTATTAAGTTATTCATATGCACTTTTCTAAGGTTTGTGAGACCATTTTTCTATAATCGTTTTGCGGCTGTAAACACAAGAATTTCCCCATTGTGAGACAATAAAGGGATTTTCTATTCTATTCTATTATATACATCGTCACGCGCGCTCAGACAGAACGCATCACCTCCATGAAGAGTTTTTGCACACGCCGCGTGACGTTTCAGAGACAACCACTCGAAGACAGAGAGAGAGAGAGAGAGAGAGAGAGAGAGAGAGAGAGAGGTGGCCCTGGAGCCCGGACGCTCTGCTTAGGTGGAAAGAGGTTTGTGCCCTAAAAGAACAGTAATTTTCCCCATTATCTCTAACCAGCGGTCGGTGAACCTGTGTCTAAACACGAGATGTGACTCTCCGCAGGGATAGTTTCTCAGTGCGCGAGCGACGTTCGCTGCGGCACTCTATAGATAAGAAAAAAAAAGTAGCTTGATGAGAATCCAAAGTAGTGGAAGTTTGGAGGGGACGCCATCTTTGGTCCCAGCTCTCCACGTCCCCAACACGGACTGTGTTTTCAGCAGCTTACCACGGCAGGGGTGAAGGCCTCGGAAGGTATCGTCAAAACATCTTAAAATCTCTAAATCATTCGTGCTGAAGAATCTTCATTATTCGGAGTGGGGCGTTAAAAAAATTCGTGTCAAAACTACCGAACAAAATTTGTTAGTGAAAGCTGCTAACGTTTACAGTGAAGCTCCAAAGTCCATTGAGCCTGTTTGGCTAGCTAGTAGCACCGAAGACAGGACCGTAGCTTAGTGCTCAGGCCAATGCTATAACATTTAGAAAAATAACCCACATTACTGCTTTAATAAAACACCTTAACTAAAGGACACGTTTGAAAAACAGCAATCGGCTTATCTTTTACGAGAACATCACGTCGCTGTGATGGTTAACACTGACCGAGGCAGTTGATGCAAGTAGAAAAAGCAGTTTCTGGAAGTAAATGTTGTACCGTAACGTGCAGGGTAAAGGTGTGCATCGCTTCGTTTGCTCTCCTTTGTGTCCCGATTGTTTTGTTTACCAACATCGATGTTAATTATGTTCTGTTGCTGGATGTTTTTGCTATCCTAACGGGACAGGATTTCACACAGACTAAGCTACTGTTTCTTAGACGACCCCTTGCAATGGATGCTAACGCATGGCATCCTTGCGCAAAACAAATCTCTTAATTTTGAGTTTTTTTTTGTAAAATTGTCAATAAGGAGGACATTTATTTATTTATTATTCTTTGTGAATATTAATTCCGGCTCTTTTAGGGTCTGTACTTTTCACCTAATTACTCGGTGATGGAGGATTGAGCTCATATTTGTCCCCCCTCCCACCCTGCTCCTTTGGGTTATCACTGTAACACACTCGGACTGACAACAATGATGGCTGCCTACATCAGTGAGCCACTTGTCATTGTTAGTTTGTTTCTCCTCCTGGTTTTGCTGATGAAGTTGTCTGTGATTCGGATTGGGTGTGAACTGCTCCCTCATATCATGCCTAAAATTTCTTTCTTACTCTCAATGAGTCCTCCATAAACAGGTGGTCAGTCTGCTGAACAGCATGGAGTTAAAATGACATCCACAACAAGGGCTGTAAGGGTTCAACCTCAAGCTCCAGCAGGGGCTTGAAGATAGATAACAGTCATGCACTAAAGCCTTGGTGTTTGGGACATAAAGAAAAAAATGTATGCATGAAACTAGTGATCATATTTTGGTTATCATATGCAGGATTTGTATAGCCTCCGTGTATTCCTGAAAAATACATTATTTATCTTAATTATATTGTAGTAAGGTTATATTGTGGGAATTGCAGCATATTACAATTAATAACATGTGCTATTCATTTTTCCTCATATGAAAAGTAACACATTAATCATCAGATTAGGTTTTCATTAGTTTTTTTGGATGCAAAATGTTAAATTGAAAAATCTAAATGAACCGCAACCCATATAAATAGTAGCTTTGAGCTGCTATTTGTGTGGCATATTCCCCCTTTTTGCTGTTCTGCTTTTTATAGGCTAAAGGTGGATTTATAATGCAGATATGCCCCTTCCGCAGACACTAGTGACTACAGACAGGAGGTCTCTGATTGGTCAAATCTATTTCCTGTTTGGTACCTTGCTGGCTTGTTTTGTTTGTATGACCGCCATTATGGAAAATGACTCGTGAAGATGGACCAGCTAGAAGAGCAAGGCTGAGACCCTTTTTCCACCTGGATCCCCGTTCTTTTTCGCCCTCATGTCCCTCCGTTGTCGCACATACTCGCCCCCACTTCCTCACCGCCTTGACCGCATCTAGATCCTCAGCTACTTCGTGATTGTCCCCCTTACCTTGTAGCGTGGAATAACATATGCTTCAACATTGGGCATTAATCAAATATATCTGTCATACCCACAACAAGCTCACTGCGACACGCAGCTGCGGGAGTATAACCAGCCCTTAACAGTTCAATCAGCTGATATTTTCTGTTTGATTGGTTTGGTTATTTGCCAGCAATAAATGCAAAAGCTTGTTTTTTGTTTTGATGCCGATCTGTCGCATATCGCACCTTATCAGGGTAATTGAAATTGGACTTATGTTGAAGATGTTTGAGTTGTGCAGATTTTTTTTTTCTTTTACAGATTCAGTTCTTACAAAAACAAAAATATTTCTCCTAGATTTATAGAAGCATTGTGTTGTTACTCTGCTATAAGATTAGCACTGTGCAGTAAATGTGGACCTTTTGGCTTGCTGTTTGGCAGATTTCACATGGAGTGCATCAGGGATGTCCCGAAACAACTTTTTCATTTTCTTAATATCAATCAGATTATGACATCCATTACGTGTTGCCTAAATACTGTAAACAATGGCCCTAAGCTAAAGAGCAAAATTGGGGAGTTTGAAAATTTAACATTTAGTCAACATTTCTTATCTGAAATCAATGGAATCTTCTGCTATTCTACATCCAAATTAGACAAATCAAGATCGCTGCGAAAACCAGCAAAATGAAGAGTTATAGAAGTAGTACCTCCCTGGAGGGCTGGTTGAAAGCCTACAACAGCTGCTTCCTGTGGATTTTGCAGTTCTTATTTTGGAGATCATCACTACCAACACTGAACATACCAGTAATTTATTACCAGCATGATTTATATTTGCCCAGGTTAAAGGTGAAAGCTCTGTCGTTTAGCTGAACAAGCTGGAAATAAAGCAGTCGTAGAGACTCGTATAGTCTCTTCACATCTTAACATGTCTCCTTAATCGTTTTTGGCAGCTTTTTGTTTGGTTTTCGACCCAAAGCTGCTTAGATAAATAAAAAATGCAAGCTGTATTCCTGTGGTCAGAGGCAGATGATTCGACAATAACATTTCCTGCAGATTTGATTGGAAGTCAAAGACCTATTGTGAGGAAATGAACGAAGACTAGTTTGTTGAAGCCTTGGGAGGGGGAGGAGGAAATTGAGTGACTGCCAAATTGTTTCCAACATTTGTCTTATTGCACAGGAACTGGAATTTTTATTGCAGTTATCAGAAAAAATGTGAGCTGAATTTTGCAGTAATAGTTCCCTAAAACACTGATGTATACATACATTTAATCAAAAATAAATGATGCCTTGATGAGCTGGATCAAAACCTTAAAAGATAAATGATGGTTCAGATGTAGTATTTCGTTTTTTAGGTATAGTGCATATAAACTACAGATTGAGTCTTATAATGTTTATGTTGTACAGATTCCTAATATTATAGTATAGTATAGGGCTGCACCTATTGATTATTTTAATAATTATAATGTACAATGCAATTATATGCTTATAATGTACATTCGATCACTGCTGCACTTTTTGAATGGAAATGTTTTTTGTCTTTTTCCACTGCTAAGCTGCTGCTCATTCACTGACAGAAAACTGTATAAACTAAATTTCATGTTGTATACACTATTCAAAAGGACAATAAAGTTAGTCTGAGTCTAATAATTGTTAATTGAATTATTCATTTTCATATGAATCTTACAGAGGTAATCTCACTAAATTAACATACCTCAATATAGAATAAAATCACATTTTTTAAAGCGGCTTTATTGCATAATGGCTTACTTTGTGTCCTTGTCCATCTATAAAAAGCTGTTTGTCACTCAGTAACACTAAAGTAGGGTACAATAATTTATCAACAATTTCACCTCTTTCAGTCATAAGCTGCTTTCTCTGTCCATCTCTAATAACAAATCTCTAATTAACAAAGACATTTGTTTGAAAATAAGTCTTTTTGTATAGTCTGTGGCAGTGATCATTTGTTCTGTAAAACATTTACATGGTCTGTGTTGCCTAAGGAAATGTTTTTCTAAATGATTGTTCTCAGTTTTAAATGTATTTCATTTTTTTTTTACTCATTTTAATCAGATCTTGAATTTTCTATCCTCATACATTGCTAGTTGCTTAGCTAAGGTGGTAGCTTTTCAGAAATGGTTGTCTCATTAAAGCCCAGGTTTAGTGTACAGGCACCTCTGAGTCTGCAGCAGCACAGAATCCCAAGGAGCTCCTGTATCATTCCCCCAGGAGCTCAGCATTCAGCATCGCCTAGCAATTGAAGCATTCCTTTTGGACTCTCAGGATAGCAGCATTTGCAGCACAGAAAACGCTGTAACCGCTGCGCTCCTGGAACAAATGTTTGACACCTGTAGGATTGTATTAGTTTGGGTTTTTGTGATTTAGCTCTTTGTGTTATTGCTCTCCCTAATACAGTGCCCTTTGTCTGCTCTGTATTTTGCATCCAATAAAATCAAATAACAGGTGTTCTATGTATCGTTGCTTATCAACACAGGCACTATGGATGAGCTGCACAGCCTGGACCCCCGCAGACAGGAACTACTGGAGGCACGTTTTATGGGTGGGGTCAGTGGCAGCACAGGTGGGAGCACTTGCAGCACAAGCGGAGGAACCAAAGTGAGTCAGTGTCCTGATGGCGTTGGTTAACCCTTTTTTGTGTTCAATGTTTTGTTTGCAGTATGTATAGGTGGTCACCTGAATTAAAGCAATTTTTTTTTTCTCCTGCAGGGACTGACCAACAATGAATGTTCAAATCATAGTTTTGGAAGTTTGGGATCCTTGAGCGACAAGGAGTCAGAGGTAAGACATCAATGTCCTGCGTATCCATTTTTACTGTTTGAGGAACGGAATGAGAATCTTTTTTATGAATGCAGTTAAAGCTGCAGTCCAAGTTGAATTACGATACTCATCAGTGGACCGATGAGTGCAAAATTGTAATTGCAGAAAAAGAACTGGATGGATGGTAAATCTCAGCATGCTAAAGATATAGTTAACCAGTTATATGGACTCTCACTCTCCTTGATGCCAACATTTCCTATACACATTAGTGACAAACCTTTTTGCAAAGGAAAATCTAGTTGTCAAAAAGCTGTACTTTTTATCCTAGAGTAAAGATGTCAGCTCAACGTAGCAGCCAAAGACGCAGTTTGGAAAATTTTTATGTAAGAGGAAGAAATGATGGAAAACTTAAGACTGGAATTTCAAATTTCATAATGAACTGATTAATAATTGATAAACTTATTTTTTTTAAGCTGCTTGTTTTGTCCCAAGTACCTATACATGGGTCTGATGTTTTTATTTAAACCTATAGTTGTCTTGTGTATCTGGTCATTGGTTAAAGAAATTAGATTTTTTTTCAATTGACTGTATTTGGAAAACATGTTAAATTAGCTAACCTCATTAGATTTTTGTTCAGTACTCCATTATTCTTTCTGTGTATTTATATATCCTCTATGTTGTTTTATGGATTGGTGTAATCCTTGTTGTTTTTCTGTTTTTTTTTTCATCCATTTCTTGGTAAACGATCACATTTTGTTAAAAGTCAGAGTTTATAGGCCTGTAGTTTAGTGATTCCGACCAGGTTTTATTTTCATAAGCTATATGGTTTCCAATAAACTATTCATTACAGAGCTTAGTTTGGGTCAAAGGTGGTTTTGGCAACAATGAGTGTTTAAAAGGATGAATTGATAGAAAAAAGAAATGTTCTCTGATAGTATGACAATCAAAAAAATCTCATCAGAACAAATTTTTCTCAGGGTAGCTTTAAGGCATTGATAAAAAAAGAAGCATACATGACACAAAAGACCTTAAAAATAGACTGTTCACCAGGAGCTGAACTGGAGGAACTAATATCACTCTTTTGTGTTGGTGTGTATTCTTTGTTTAAGGGGGTGTTCCCATTAATCTTAAATTAGTTAAGTAATTCTGTAAGTGTTCTAAATCGCTTTTGTCCGGGTCAGTTAATAATAGTTCATGTTTCTCTGGTTTCTAAAAATGAAATATTCAGTTTTTACTCTTGAAAATTAAATCCACGTCTGTTAACTTTTTGTTTTGTTTTGTTTGTTTATATATTGTAGGGTTATAGAAGCCCTCTCTTTAGAATAAAGATAATTCTAATAAATTCATTAGTTTTTGGTCTAAGTCTGTTCTGTTTTCCTTATTTGATTGGGTTCTGATGTAAAAAGAGGCAGTTCTCCTGCATATTCGGTCGGTATATAAAATATACCCAGTATAATATATTATTACAGCTGTTGCTTTTTCAACGCTTCAGTTATAGACTTTTCAGTTAGAGGTGATTAATTACAAGAAATCATAGCAAAATGACTGTATTGCTTAAAAATGAATTCTAATGATCAGGGTATAGAGTTTGGGGTCGGTTGGATGCACACTAAAGCCCCAGTCCTGGTCAAAAAGTGCAGGTTGAATGATGTGTTTTTATCGTTACTTACTGTTGAGTTTCATCTTCTAGACTCCAGAAAAAAAGCAGTCGGAAACGACCAGAGGCAGAAAAAGGAAGCCAGAGATCCAGTCAGAGAGCAGCCAAGGTTAATTTCTCTTTATTTCTGCTGTCAGTATGTTGGACATGTGGAGGGGCTTATATCCATAAAGTAAACACGTCATTCTTTTGTCTTTGAAGGAAAATCAGCTGTGCGAGGACCCAAAATAAGTGATTATTTTGATGTAGGTTTGCAGTTTTGCATTTCTTACACATTCCTATGCTTGTGTGGTTTGAGCCTAACAATAATTTTTTGGTCTTTTAGTTTCATGGAGGGAATGGGTCCAGTCCTGTGAGAGGTCTCCCTCCAATGCTCCGCTCACCACAGAACTCACATTCCCAGTCAGCTCAGGGTGTTGCTGTAAGTCATCCTAGATCTTACAGTCTTTATCCTCTTTTTTTGCTCCGTTTGATACAAGTTTGTCTAAAAAAGGCTTTCTTTTCTTTTTTTAGGTTAGACAAAATAGCTCATCTCCTACTAATATGTCTTTTGGGGACCAGATGACAAACCCAAAACAACTATCTGTCAAATTAGTTCAGGTGAGGGGAGCTGACTGAAGCCCGATGCCAAACGATTGTTTTGATAACTTTGTGAATCCTTTGAAAACATTTACATTTGGTTTTTGCTGCAGACCGATCTTACAGTTGTAAAATTGGCTGCGCTTGAAAGTACGAAGAACTTGGACCTTGAGAAGAAGGAGGGTCGAATAGATGACCTACTAAGGGTAAGTTACACTGGACCGCTTTGTTTTTTATATTTTTGTGCCATTTCATTGTTAAAAAGTTACTTCTGATGTAGCTTATAGTTATAGCTGATGTTATTTCCTTATCCTGTATCTTAGGCAAACTGTGATCTCAGGAGGCAGATTGATGAGCAGCAAAAATTACTTGAAAAATATAAGGAACGATTGAATAAATGCATCACCATGAGCAAAAAGTTGCTCATAGAAAAGGTACATTTGATATACTTTCTTTTCACTGTTGAAAATAATGTGCAAACCCTGATACCAATAGCTGCTTGGTTCTCCAGAGCACCCAGGAGAAGCAGGCCTGTCGGGAAAAGAGTATGCAGGATAGATTACGTCTGGGCCATTTCACCACAGTTCGACACGGGGCCTCATTTACAGAGCAGTGGACAGATGGCTATGCCTTTCAAAACCTCGTCAAGTAAGCCATTCTTTAGAGATTCTGTCCAATTTTTTAATGGTTTCAATAAATCGCTTGAGTAGAACTAATTTTTCTGCTGGAGATCATTTCTAGTTGCGAGTTTTAAAATGTGAACCCTGTGTGTGCTTTGACAGACAGCAAGAATGGATAAATCAGCAAAGAGAAGACATCGAAAGGCAGAGGAAACTATTAGCAAAGAGGAAACCTCCATCCTCTAGCAACTCCCAAACACCTACCACAAACTCAGAGCCAAAGCAACGTAAAACCAAGGCGGTGAACGGAGCAGAAAGTGATCCCTTTCTAAAACCCAGCCTACCTCAACTGTAAGTCTAGGAGTCTGTGTATATATTAAATCAGACAGTTGATTCCTAAGTTAACATTCTGTGTCATTGAGTTGTTTTTTTGGAACTTTTTGTGTATAAATGAAAAACCAAAACGTGTGAATCTGTGTTACAAAAGAAAATACACATGCAACTATTTGTAAATGAAGGGTGAAGACACTCAAATATTGAAATAAAAATGCCAACAGAATCAGTAAAAAATAACAGAAAATAGATTACTATAAAGCTAAGAAAGCAAATGGAAATTTAAGTGATTGATGCAATAATAAAAAATAATCTAATTGATGAGAAATTAACTATCCAGAACACTGAAGTATTGGCATTTTGAAACTTATGTGTTGGTCTGTAATGATAAACAATAAATCCATTAATTTTATAACTTTAAATAAGCTCGATAATACAGCTTTGCGTTTTTTGGGGTTTTTTTTGGCCTTGTGTCTCCTTCTCGCCCTACTAAAGGGTCTGGATTAGAGGCCTGCGCGGGACAGTCCCGCGCCCGCCCGCTCCCACAATGTTCAGTCCCACTCCTGCCCTCAATTCCCGCATGATTCTGACATTCGCCTACTGTTCAAGGCAATTCGTATCTTTAGTTTGTAGAATTAAACACGCTGTGCTTAGCTGAGCCCATTACTGGCCGATTCTTCACCGCATAGCGCATGATGCGCATTAGGTAGCAGGAGCTGCAATATCCAGCACATTGTGATTTATATATATGATAGACAGATAATTTATGACTTTATTTTACATTTAATTTTACGTTTTAAAACACTTTTTTAGTTCGTGGGACTGCACCTTATCACCACTCCCACCCGTACCCGCACTGTGCGCTCTCCCTCCTGCCCGCACCCGCAATGAGCTTTCAATATTGTAGTTCCGTGGGAGTGCAGGGCTCTAGTCTGGATGACAAAAGGTTTTACTCTGGTGTGTCAGTATCCATTCCCCCCTCCCCTTGTTGTACTATTAGCGTCGTGGATGTAGCATGAGAGCCTGAGGAGTAGAAGGTTAGAGAAATTAGGAAAAGATTGAATTGGTGAACATTGAATATGACAGCTGCTGTGTGGGAGCACTTTGATTTCAAATCAGATAACAATATTATTGCATATCGCGATAATTTCTGCCACAATTTATCATTTAGCAAAATTAGTTGGCATAACAGGCCTACTGTATAAAATGAGTAATTTTGACTTAAAGAAACACTGAGGAAACAGTAGCTTGCAGATACCTGGAGGTAGGCTGCTCCAACGTTCTGGAGCCCCAGGTGGAAAAAAAATGTTTTTGCAAACCCTGTGAATGCAGGAGACATGCTGGTGAAACCAGAGATTCTAGAAGTTGAGTTATATCTAAATATTTACTGGCACCTTTAGGAAGTCATTGACAGTACAATGAAGTCTGGACAATTTGTGTTCAGTATTTTTTTAATGAAGGATGTGTTAGAATCAGAGCAATTCTCCCATCTTCTTATTTTAAGGCTGACTCTAGCAGAGTACCATGAACAGGAAGAGATCTTCAAACTGCGACTGGGACATCTGAAGAAGGTTCGTTTGAAATTGAATTGCCTAGCATTTAATATAACATTGTTTCCCATTTAGAAATGGTTAAGTTGTTTTATTTAAATTGGTAATCCAATTTATGTCTTTACTTATGTATGGTTTGTAACTCAAATATATAATATTTAAATTTCTTTCTTGGAATCTAGTCAGCACTTGTTTCCTTATGCTGCAGTAATGTGATGATCTCCTCTCTCAGCTGTCAGTTCTCTAAAGTTGCTCCTTTGCCCTTGTGTGTTTACGTGCTTAAATCATTTATAGGAAGAAGCTGAGATCCAGGCTGAGCTGGAGCGCCTGGAGAGAGTCCGCAACCTTCACATCAGGGAGCTGAAGAGAATAAATAATGAAGACAGCTCCCAGTGAGTCTAAATGGGTTTCTCTGTTAACACTGGAACATAATGTGCACACAGATTATTTAACAAAACGCTATATGACATATAAAGAACAATTAAGAAAAAAACATGGTTTAATCTTTTCCCTGTTCTCCACCTTAAGATTTAAAGACCACCCCACTCTAAATGAACGGTATCTGCTCCTACATCTCTTGGGGCGTGGGGGCTTTAGTGAAGTTTACAAGGTGAGGCTTTGAAGCTTTGCTGTATCAACTGTTGAAAGGTCATCTGGACCTGGTCTGTGTCACTGACCTTTACCGAAATGTGCTTTTCAGGCTTTTGACTTGATTGAACAACGATATGCGGCTGTGAAAATTCACCAACTTAACAAGAACTGGAGGGAAGAGAAAAAGGAGAACTATCACAAGTATGTGGGTCCAGTTGGAAGGCGGGCAAAGGAGTTCTTGTCAGTTTATAATTGCTGTGTCTGGGTCCTCTTTTTTTTTTGGTTTAACTCTGTAAATTTGGCCTGATATTTTTCGACAGACATGCATGTCGAGAGTACAGGATACACAAAGAGCTTGACCATCCTAGGATCGTTAAACTTTACGACTACTTCTCACTGGACACAGACACGTTAGTAACTTCCTGGGTATTTGTTCTTTCACTCATCTTTTCCTAGATATCAGCTGTGATTACTTGATGTCTCTATTTGAACAGGTTTTGTACCGTCATGGAGTTCTGCGAGGGAAACGACTTGGATTTCTACTTGAAGCAGCATAAGCTAATGTCTGAGAAAGAGGCCCGGTCTATAGTCATGCAGATAGTGAACGCACTAAAATATCTAAATGAAATCAAGCCTCCCATCATCCATTATGACCTTAAACCAGGTGAGCACGCCTCTTGAGCGCCTGGGGACTGACGGCGCACAATCACGATGTTAGTCTTCGGCTTACTTTGCTTCGATTTGCAGGGAACATCTTGCTAGTGGACGGCACAGCCTGTGGGGAAATAAAAATCACAGATTTTGGTCTCTCCAAAATCATGGATGATGACAACTATGGCGTTGATGGGATGGATCTGACGTCGCAGGGCGCGGGGACCTATTGGTGAGGGAAAATTTACTAATAGGTTTGCAACATATTAACTATTAACCAGCTGTTCAGCTGTTTATTATAATAAACATTTGATTGATTTAACAGTCTAGGATTAATAGATTCTTGAATCCAGCGCCCATGTCTAAAAAAGTTGTATTTTTAGTACCTTTTTTTATTTACCAAACATCATATAAATCTGGTTTATAGGTACCTCCCTCCTGAATGTTTTGTGGTTGGTAAAGAACCCCCAAAGATCTCCAACAAGGTGGATGTCTGGTCAGTAGGAGTAATCTTTTTCCAGTGTCTTTATGGACGAAAGGTAAGGCCAATGGTTTGGTAATAGCCGTTTGTGTTTTGGTAACATAAACCTAAAACCTGTTGCTCCATTTCCACAGCCTTTTGGCCACAACCAGTCACAGCAGGACATTCTGCAGGAGAACACTATTCTCAAAGCTACTGAGGTCCAGTTTCCTGTAAAGCCAGTTGCCAGTAATGAAGCTAAGGTAAGAGTCTCGCTTTGCTTTCACTGTGAAAGGATAATGTGTTTGCTTGTTTTTTTTACCCGGTGGTTGAAAGTTTGTATAATTAAAGGTTAGTTATTATAATTTTCAGAATTTCTATGTGGTTAGGATCTGATTTGCCTTACCTGTTTTTTTATTTTTATTTTAATTAAATACCATTGACCTTGTGTTTTAGTTGGTTTCACTCTCATGCTGCTTTCTAAATCTAATGTTTTAGAAGAAATCCTGATGAGTTACTCTGACATTTAATTTCCCTTTGGAATAAGAAAGTGTTTTTTCAAGAAAACAGAGTGAGGACCATTTTTCCAATTTCCAATGTGTATGTATATATGTATATATGTATATATATATATATATATATATATATACACACACACACATTAGTGTTGGTTTATTTAACTGGGGGAAAATTGCATAATTGATTTTTAACAAATGAATTAATGTAATTTAGACGCTTTAGCTACAATATTAGGATGGAGTTTTATGGCGAGAGTCTGCAAAGTTTGAACACCAGAGTAGTGTGTGATAAAAGTATGTACAAGCTGTAGCAACTAAATATAAAGTATTGTCATATCCCCCCTATGAGAAACTTAACTACATGAATGATTAAGCTATAATAATAATAGAGTTTTATTGATTTCACATTGTTTACATCTACATTTAACCCATCCCCTTGGGGAGCAGTGGGCTGCCACTGTGCAGCGCCCGGGGAGTGATCGGGCGCAGAGACCCAGAGTGGCGGTCTGTGGGAGTGGATTTCAAACTCACAACCTCAGAATTCCAAGCTCTATGCCCTAACCACTAAGCTGCCACTCCCTATATAAGCATTCTGCCGATGCTAAATGTCTGAGAGACTGACAAAGAAATGTGGATGGTTTTCATTTCAACCAGGCATGTCTTTAAAAATGTAATGTAAATGTAAAAATAATAATAAATTCAGAGGAAAAAAGGTATCTGATTTCAAATTAAATACCTTTTTTTTTGGTATTAAATATGCTGTGACATAGGGGCCATATCTCCTGAATAAGACAAGAGAGCACACAAAGTTTTTAAGGCTATTCCTCACGCATAAGGAAATGCTTTCAATGCAAATTAAACCTTCCCATGTCTGGAGTCAGAGGAATAATTAGAAAAATTACTCGAGTTGTGAGAAATGAGGAAAGAGCAGCACCCAGCTTTGTCAGTGAGGAGGACGGGAGGCTAGGGGATGTTAAATCTCCAGAACTCAGTGCTGAACTGCTTGGTTATGCAACTGCAGTAGAAATTAGTTTATTTAGCAGATCTATACGAGTACCAGGCCTTAAACTAAGCTTTTTTTTTTATGTTTTTTCTTACATCTAAGGTAATGCTGGGTTTCAGAAACCACTTATAATGCATTTATGGTTAATTTAAAATGACTTTGAAAGGTTTACTTTAAGAACCCTGACAGTACATCTTCCAGCTAATGCGGTTTTTCCCTTTTCCTTCCTTAGGCCTTCATAAGACGCTGCCTGGCATACCGGAAGGAGGATCGAGTCGATGTTCTCCAGCTGGGAAGCGACCCCTACCTGCTCCCTCAAATGCGAAGATCGAGCTCCTCTGGAAACCTGCAGCTGAGTGCTGCTAGCGCCGGCTCAGCCTCTTCCAGTCTCATTTCATACTGACAGTTTTAAACTTTCTAAGAAAAGCAAACCGACAACTGAAGTTGGAGCTGTGAGGCTCATTGGGACAGGAGCAGCAGGATGCGAGTGTGAGGATGTTTATCTGCCTCCTCTGACCTGCATCCGGATTCTTCCCTTCACAGAGACTTTATCAGTGGAAGGATGGAGAAGTGTCTCAAAGAACATGCATAAAAGGATCGTTAGTTGTGGGAAGGGGGCTCCCAAAAAAAAAAAAAAAAAGCACTGAAACCATATCTTGAAGAAAACGTTACTGGACACCCTTAGAGAGGATGAAGACGGCTGGAGCGTTCAGTAGCGGAATGGAGATTCGGCTCTGTGCCATTTAGATTTGATAAAGACTGTCCTGCCAGGATGCAAATTATACAGCTGCTAGAAGTTAATTTACTGTGAGAAGAAGTTGGTCATTGTTGAGTAGAATTGAAGAAATTTCACTATTGATTTGGATAATTTTGTTTTTTTTCTCCCACAAACGCTAGGCTTTAATTTGAGTTACTTAGCCATGGGAATGTGTAGCATAAGTGGCATCTAGTGTCATGTAGGCTGGAGGAGCATACTTAAGTGCACAAAGTAACCAAATGTAGAAAAGTGATGTATAAAAAAAAACCCTATGCAGGAATATTAATTAAAATATAAATTGGAAACTGTATATGCTGTATAGGTGAATTTTCAAAATTTGAGCTGCAGCAGTTAAAAGTTTTCCTGACATAAAATAAGTTTCCTGGAGTTTTTTTTTTTCATTTTGCTGCTTTGCTGCTCTTACTTTTTCAAGGGCTGTATGTTCCACTTTGGGTACAAGTTGTACAGTTATGCTTAAAATGAATAATAAATTCCAGGAACAGTTTTTCTTCCCCTAATAAATGTTATAACCAATTTTCTCTCTCGAAGCAAAACTAAACTACAATTTTAAAGTGAACTTAGATGTTTTTGAAGTGTTTGATTTCCTTAATTTGAAAAAAATATGAACAGCTAATGAAAACCTAGTTTGGTTTCTTGTATTACACACGCAGGTCTGAGGATTTTTAATGTGGAAATGTCAGCCTGCTGAAAAGCAGTCCAACACAATTGGTGACAGTGTGCATATATGATGGATATCCCAAATGCTTTGGGTATCAATTCCAGCTGGGTGAATGAAACTATTATCCCTTCAAGGCTTTCTGCAGAACTATTTTTTTTAACACAATTCTTCCAATTATTTTCCAGTAGTATGCTCGCACACTGAACATTTCAAGCACTCAGCTTCTTTAGCAATAAACTTATAGCAGTTCCTGATGGGTGGTGTCGGCAGCCGAACACTAACAGAAAAAGAAAATGCTTTTAACCAAATTATGTGTTTTTTCTGAAAAACTTTGCCACTATGTTCATGGGCAACATCACCACCATCTGGTTTTGTTTGGAACTGCATGCTTTAAATCTGTTTTTTACCCACAGGACAAAATAAATTGGGAGAAACCAAAACACCAGAATCACCAGTCAAGATTATATCAAACTTTACTGTTTTTTTGCAATCAATGATGGTATAACACTTTAAACAAACCTGCAAAATCCTCTGCAGCTTAATTTAACTTGTAAGTTTTTTTAATAGTCTAACCACTAAAATGAAATGATACCGACATCCACACTCAAATTGACCACATCTTATGATTGGCATCTGAGAAAAGTGAAACTGCATAGTACCAGCAATGTTTTAATTCAGTTTAGTAAAAATCTTTAAATTCATCTGAAGTTTCTTCAGTCTCCACCAGGAGCTGCTATGCAAACAAAGTTGTTGTGCAACTAATTTGTGAGCCAAGTGGAGCAGCACCTGCTTATGATGCAGAAGATGAGGGAAAGGTGTCGCCTTTATCAGGTGCTCTGTGCTACGACGAGTCCACAGTCACTGTGAAATTCATTGATCCAGAGTTGGAGACTGATGACTGGTTGGAGTTTTGGGTCAGTAAACTGTTCATATGAATAGTTGAAGAGGGATATATGTTGGCGTATGAATTAACAGCAATGGTTGGATCAGGAGGAGAAGAAGAAACACTGGAAACTGAGGCCGGAAAGTTGAGTGGAGGAAGACCTGCAGAGCACAAGACAGAAGTCTATTAAAAAGCGCTCACTTGGAAGCTAAGTATTTAAAACAACTATAGTACAAATATGGCTCTATGAAACATTCTGCCCCAAATCTGTTTAATGTGCCTAATTTTTAAAATCAGAGTTAATCTTAAAAAAAAAAAAATAAAAAAAAAATCCAGTTTTAAAGAATGTCGTGTACAGAGGAGGAACAAGCTATCTGAACCAACCTGCCACTTAGTGAGCAGGTAATCATACCCAGGAGGGAACCTGTCTGACGACATTAGGTTGGCTAAAATATGTTTAAAGGAGACAACACGCACCCTTCCAAAGAAAATTAATACCATGAATGAAATAAAGTCAGAATTTAATATGGTTAGGGACTTCAGGGAGCAACGGTCCTTTTGAATAAATGTAGAAGGGAATAAATGTTCCCAGAAGTAACCGGCCAACCAATATTATTGCAAGAATACATTGAAAATTAATCCAGGAAGTCACTTAATCCAGGACAGCACCTGAAGCTGTTATGTCAGATGTTAACTTTAATTTGATAATCTAAAACAATATCCATGTGAAAAAAAAAAAATCTCTAAAAAGGGAGAATCTGAATATTGACTAGATCATCTCACAATGTTCGTATCCAATCCTGGTTGCTTCTGATATTTGTTTGCTTTAGCCCACCAAGCTTTCTGTCACAATGAACCCTTGGATAATGTCATCAACTGCAATGAGTTTCTCTGGTCAAAAAGCTCCTGAAATCTAAAAAGCTATCTTCTGTCAAAAGTTGGCCTCAACCTCCTATGTAGGCATTTTATTAAATGGTTCAATAGCAGAAAACGTAAAGGATGTCTGAAAAACAATCACCTAATACAGCTTTGGTCCTCTCATGGTATTTCAGTGAAAAATTAAACCTTATAAAAAACAAACAAAAAAAGTAATTTAAAATCCAAGAACACTGGGGTAGAACCTACCATTCTGCTGAATCCCAAGTCCTGGTGGTAGAACCCGACCCACACCTGGCAAAGTGGCGTTTAGGTTTGTTGAATGAGAAAAGGCTGGAAGACCTCCAGGAAGTGGAATGAAGCCTGGGTAAAATAATTCATAGCAGCTTTGAGACAGTTTAGAGTCACTGCAGTTTAGTTTTATTTGCAATAATAAAAGAATAAAACTGTAAATAGTTCAACATCACTAATATTACTCAAACCCTTTCATGGAAAGCCTCTTTAATAAACGCAATAGAACTGTTCTGCTGTTATGAGCTGCTGTGATGATGCAGACAGCAGGTTCTGAATGGAGCAGCCATCTTTTGAAGTTTGGAGTCAAATAACTTTCACTGACACTCTAGTTCCTTCCAGGACATCTTAGTAAATCTCACCTTGGAGAATGTTGATATATGCAAGGTACCATTGTCCTGTTTTAAAGGTCAAATAAATTCATGTTCCTCAGAGACTCCACACACTTACAGGGAACTGAAACCCCATAGTTTGCTCTCACCAAGTCTTGCTGGAAGACTTTTTTTAGTCATTCGGGAATTTTCGACCACCTGATTCCTCTGGAATCTTGTGGCGGACATTGAAGCTTCCCCTTTCTGCGCTGTGGCTTTCCAGCTTCAACCCTAAAGCCTAGGCTTTAGGGTTGAAGCTGGAAAGCGTTCCTACGCTTTCCAACTGGAGCCATTCATGGCTTCACTGTCTTTTTAGATAATTTTCCTTATCCCTGCTGAGAAACTCCTTCAACGATTCCCTTGATTCAGCAGAAAATGTTATCATGTAACATCAACAGTTATGGTATCTCAGGTATTCCTAAAAAAAACCCTGATGTAGTTATAAAAGAACCTCTTTGTTTGTGAAATTTATCAAACAAACAAACAAAAAAAAACCTGAACATGTTTTCATTTTACCACTAAACCTTAATCTACAGTTTGGAGATTAGATGCCGCTATAGGTCAGTTGTGATGTGAAATCCAGAAAACAAACCTGGTTGCGTTGCAGACCAACCATTGACAGGAAGAGGGAGGGTCGGTGTGGGGATTACATGGTTGGCTGGAGGGGTGACAGGATTTCCTAAAATAACAGCATCATAATATAACATGTTAACCACAGACAGCAACATATCCATATGTCCTATATGTAAATGATTTTGTGTTTTTATCTTAAAGGTATACTATGCAACCGGTGTTGATTTTCCAGCAAGGCTCCCCCCAGAGGGCGAAAGTAAAAGTGCACTGTCATAAATATGCACAGCTGTTCTCCTGGTTTCTCCGTCAAGCCAGGCGCGGATGTTTTGAGCTTAGCAGCGAATGACTAATGCTGCGTTCACACTGGACGTAGCTGGCGCGACAGAAGCAGCGAGTTTACATGCAAAGTCAATGGTTGACGCGCATCAAGGCGCAGCAAAAGGTCCCGCGGCGCGTTTTGAGCAGCAGGCGCAGCACGTCTGAGCAGCTGAAGCAGCGCGTCGGGCATCGGGCTAAGCATCTGACGCAGGGAGAGAGACACAGCGCTGATGATCACTCCTCTTAAACAGTTTATTGACGCCTAAATTAACTAAAAATGCAGAAATCTGCCGGCAGAATATGCAGTTTGGATTATTTAGATGAAAAACACCTACCAGCTGCCGTGGTGAACCGCGAGGAGGCAACCCGGTCAGAGGCTGCTGATGAAGGGATCCCTTCTGTCGGCGCATCCCTGGTATGTGGGGGTCTGAGCGGCTCCGACAGAAAAAATATTGAAGGCAGGATAATAATCTGAATGAACTGACTGCACTGATTACGTTTTCAGGTGTATTTTCTCACTTAAACACATATTAAAACTACTTTATTCCCACTGATCACAGCAAATATAGCTGCAAGGCAGAGAAAGGATAGTGAAGCTCCACCCAACGCGTGTCAGACACACTTTTGCACTGACTCTCACGAGACTTCTGAGCCTGTGGGTGCGGGTCGGTGCTCCTGCAGTTGCAAGTGCAGTATTTCCCCCACAGACCACCAGGGCGGCCGAGAATACCTTTGTTCAACCTGAAACGACTCATTTAATCATCCATAACGTTATGGAACACATTAATTAACTGAAAAATGTTGCATAGTGTGCCTTTAAGTTTAAACACTTTTGTAGTGCAGGACTGCTGAGTCCCTCATTTGAAAGTTAGATTTTTTAAATGTCTAAGAATCAGAATCAATGTTTCACCTGTTGGTGGGTTTATCAGGACAGCTGTTGGCTCAGAGCTGACAGACAAACCGCTGAGAGGTCGCTCTAATCCAGTTGGAGCAGACGACGACACAACAACTGGAACGGTTGGAACCACAGCAGAGAGCTGGACCTGGTAACCACAATTTATTTAAAGGACAATGCAAGTGCTGTTTTTCTGAATGGAGTTACTTCATAAAATTTTCACCTACCTCCGTGTAGCCGTCTTTGGATGTGTGTGGCGCTTCATTATGATTATGTGAACAAGAGTTTTTTTCCTCTTTAATGGTAGGTATCCTGTGTAGGTAACCAAACCCAATCTTGCATCCAAGACTGTGTAAACACAAAGGTACATAAAATAAGTCAAGAAAGACTCCAGCTTAGAATTTTTTTTTCTAAAAAATGTCCTTACATTAATTTAAAATATAGTAAAACTAAGTAACTTAATCTATGAAGCTAAAACTAAATTATTTCACGCTTTAATACATCAATAGTTTAGAGTCAAATCCAGTACTAGAGAGATCTTTTTGTCAACAGGAAACCTCAGCTCCATCTGAAATAAAATAAAAGGACCATTTTGCCTGCAACTCAAATCCTGTATAAGATCTTTTGTAATTGGCTTCGAACTTCATCTAAACAAATCTGTTATCATTCATGTTAACATTGTTGTGTGACTTTAAAATAAGAAACAGTTGATTTATTGAAGACATCCGATTTTGGGACATGCAGTTTTTTTCCGATTGCAATGGATACATAACTAAAATGAAGAATGCATCCTTCCTTGGGGAAGGATCCTTCAGGGGATACATCTTGGCCCCTCATTTCCCATGATTCAATGCAGTTTCAAGCGGTTTTGTCAAGCTTCGGCAGCAGTGGTGGACAGCGGTGGCAAAATCCTGAATAAAAATTGAGAAAATGCTCTTTCTAGGACCAAAAATACACTTTTAATTTGTTTTAACCCGGAATTCCTTAAATATTGAAAATGTCATGTTTGGCTAATTTAAAGGTTTTATTCTATTTTTCAGTAAAGTTTGGGCCAAAATGAGCTAATTTTATTCAGCTCTACTGGACTGCTGCAGTTCCTCAAGGATTAGATTAAAACCGAAGCCATTGGTTGGGATTAATTACTTGCTGCCATCATTGCTTTAGAGCTCTGCATAAACTGGGTCCTTCGAAGGATGCAGCCCCTGAATTGGAACACGCTCATTTTGTCTAATGTTTTATACATTTTGTCTAATGTTTTATAACACATCATACTATACTAAACTAATCCGCAATATATATGTAAACTACCTTATATCAAGCTCACTTATGCTAAGTTATGTTTGCTATCTTATGTAAGTTATTAGTTAAAATCACACATTTATATCCACCATTAGCATTTATATTAACTTTATTATCAGGTCTACGCTTTTTAGCCAGAAGATTATGACCAGCTGCCTAAAGTTGTGTTGGTTCCTGAAACGTATCATGAGCCGCGAACTTCACCAGACGCTGAACGGCTGCTCTGGTTTCTAAAACACCACAGTAGCTGCTGGTGCATAAATTCACACCTTAACTGGTCTGTGGCTATGGATCTTCGTACACAGCTCATCTATTGGAGTGGACAGCATAGGACAGCCATCGTTGCCTGCAAGGATCAGGGAGTATTTTTCTGTTCTCACTCTGTCATTTCTTTCCACCTCTCTTCCTTTACTTGGTAAATACTGACCAGTGCGGGTTAGGAATACCCCACAGAAACCTTGCTTTTGGAAAACCTCTGACCCACTCTGTCTCCCCCCCTCTCTGACTGTCTCCTAGCGTGAGTTTGAAGGATTCATGCACAGCTGATAAAAACTGGTAGATCTTTTTCAGCACTTTCATGGATTCAAAAAAAAAAAAAAACTCAGCTTTTATTGTTAAAAGTCAGCTTTTCTTGTCAAGGAATGCTTCCAGCATTCCTTGACAGTCAGCTGGCTAATGAACTAGGTCAAAATGATGACGATGAAAAGCGGGAGGATTTTTTAAAGGTTGGGCCTGTGAAACCAGTTTGGAAGGAGTGTGAGCTCATTACATTAGTATTAGTAACAAGATGCAAGCGTACAATATATTAATTGGCAGAGATCTCCCTTTGGAAAGATGGAGCCATGATTCACATCCTATTCAGAAGAATCAGTTACTTATATCATTACTTGGATAATATTCCTATATTGGCAGTCATCTTCAAATCAGCCACATGGTGACCTTCAAGATGTGTCCTACTTGATGTACCAGTTGACAAATAGTACAGAGTCAGTGATGAGTGTCATTGTTTGGCGTTTCCCACATTCATATCTAGCTGTTGCACAAAGGATCTGCTTGAGAACAAATGACTAAGCAGGGGAGTGTCTTTTTCTATTCATGGCTAAAGGTGGTACAGGACATCAGGCTTGGGCACTTAAACATTTCGCAATGATTGAGTTTCGTAGGAGACACCATATGTGTGCACCTCCAGCTTTTTTGTCAATAAGCTCTGTTTCAGTCAGGGTGCGAGTGGCCATTAAAGACTGAACAATGGGTCAGATTAGTACCAGAAACAAATAGGTTCTGCACCTTTTGTTTCATCTCGGCAAAATGATCAGAAGGATAACCTCTCCTGTTCGTTTAAAAACAGTAATGAATTTATTATCTGCTCTTATGGGGAAACACAAAAAAGGTGGATGCATCATTTTTCACTACAAGTACCATACCTGCCTTCACCACCCCAGTCAGAGTTTGGGGTAATGACCACCTCTCGACAGTTATCAGCGTCAGTGTTGTAAACATAGAGCTTCAGCTCCTTCCCCTCATGCGCCTCCACGAGGGAAAACAGGTCTTCGCTCTGTTCCAGGAACAAAAATACAGACCAGGTATGAATATGCTGCAAACGGGAGAAAGTAAACTTAGTGTTAAACTAGCACAATATAGAACTTACTCATTGGAGTGTGTAAAGTGCAGCATGCACCCTCTTACTCTGTTCACAACAAACCTAAACTAATGTGATCAACTGCTCAAAAAGAGTTTTTTTTTTATATTTATTAGAAGGTACATTGAAAGCAAACAGAGCTGTTTGCAAAATGAATGAAGATAAAAACAGGTGCAAATCTTTAAAGAAAATCTTGACTATAATCCTAAATGTACAGACTGTGCAATCAAACACCCTGGATTAAAGAATACTCATAAGTTAGAACAGTCCGGTCAAAGTCCAGACATAAATCTACAGAAAGACTTCAAAAACT
This sequence comes from Cyprinodon variegatus, assembly GCF_000732505.1. NCBI lineage: Eukaryota > Metazoa > Chordata > Actinopteri > Cyprinodontiformes > Cyprinodontidae > Cyprinodon > Cyprinodon variegatus. Next base: position 53,605 of record NW_015150885.1, read on the forward strand.
GATGGTCTCAGATTCTCTCTGAAATCTGACAGTACAACTTGTTTTGCAGAGAAGAATGGGCAAAAAAAGGTCAGCTGTGATCAGGATTTGACTATTTATTTTATTGATTCACTTTGTTCTCTTTAATTATTTGTGTCCCCTATGACACTGCAATGTATTTTTTTCTCTTGTACAGCCCTTTGAATTACCACCGAACTGTGCTATATAAATAAACCTTCCTTGCCTCGAGGCAAAGGACCAAATGACATGCAACTTGACCTGTTTTAAATCAGGGGAAAAGAATATAAACTCATGCCACACTTGTCAGATCTTAATTTCTAAAGAAAAAAAAACTTAGCAAACCATGTACGCTTTTCATTTTAGTTCAGTTCTACACTCTTGCAGCCTGACCTAAAATCCCAATAATTATAGAGATCTTTGTTTTTATTTTGTGTAAGAGTCAAGGGAGTCTGAAGGATTTTGCAAGCCACTGTACAGCAAAGAGGGTACCTCACGCATGGCGGTGTCCGCTCCGATTATGTAATCGACGAAAGGCCTCAAATCAGCCAGGCCTGCTGGAGAGTTCGGCTCCACCTCCTCCAAATGAAACCAGCAGATGCAGAAACATTAGTTCAATAGATCCGATGAAAAAAATAGAGCTTTAAAGAGGCCAGGAAACACTCACCAAGACGTGCCAAACATTTTGATTGGCTCTTTCAAAGCTGCAGAAGCGAATGCTGAGACCCAGAAGGCCCTGTCCCCCCCATGTGTTGCTGGGTGTGATGGTCTGCTCCCTCACAGATTGCGTCTTGCTGTTGTATAGTAGCATCTTGACAGGCTTCTCAACATTCACTCTTAGAAGCTCTTTCAGGGTGTCGTTGTCCCTGTTCTGTTCAAGAAATATTTTTATTGTTTTGAAAACAATGTTTGAAATGGATATTTTTGACGTGCCCAGCTGATGGAAACCTACCAGCCTAGTGTCGCAAACAGAGATGATAAAATCAAAGAATGGCTCCAGTCCTGCATGGTAACCCGGGGAATGTTCTTGCACCTGAAAAGGTCAGAGGGATTTTCAGATTAAGACAAGTGTACCATCCAAAGCATGAAGATGGGCATCCACCAGAAAGACAATCTGGAAACAGCTCCTACATGTGAAGCGAAAGTAGATTCTAAATGCTTATTCAAAGATTTTATTTTAGAAACATTGATTATTGGAGGCAACTCTTGTGAGGCTTAAACATTAGGATGGAGGAAGAACAAGAGGATCAAAAGAAACATACTTTCCTTTTCCCCAGACAAAACTAAATACATTTGAATAGACTGATTATTTGTTTATGTTTATTTGGCATTAACTTGAGCAGATCCCCATACAATGATCTGCCAGAAAAATTACTATTTTTTTAACCTTTAAAATTAGAGTATCAGATCATATGCACTTGAAATAAGTGAAATAAGGCAGTTGTTTTAAATTATTTTAAACAAAAATAATTTTAGTTCAATTGTCTTACCCTCTAAAGCTAGGTAAAATATACCATCAACATGACCTATATAATGTCTTATATTTCAATTTTTGCAGATTACATGTTTGTATTGTAATTATTTACACTAGGAAATGATAAAATCATGGGCGAGACACGGGCTGCACATACAGAAACACAAACAGTTGATTATAGATAGTGAAAAGCGAAAATACGTCTTTCCTATTTGGAACAGCCTCTGGCATAAATTGCTCGAAGTCCTGACCTTCTGTAAACCCTAATCGGAGTCTGACGTCTCCAGGAAGGACTTTTGGCTGACTGCACCTTTACCTTGTTGGTTCAGCTCATTGATGCTTGCAGGAATTTGTTAAAGAACAATTTGTTTTAAGAGGCAAAGGTGTGACTTTAGGAATGTGTGTCTAGAATATTTTTCTTTCTCACCCTTTTTTTTCCACCCTTTACTTCTTGGACTTCTATTAAAATCTTTGTTATTGGTCTTACTTACCCCCTGACTCTCTGTGGAACCTACTAGCCTTACAAAAAAACAAAGGCAGTTATTCTGTTTTTTTTCAGTGAATTGCTTCAATTTTTGTTCCAATAGAAGATTTTTTTTGTTTATTTTTTTTCTTTTTTGCAGTGTGGCCTAATTTAATTTAACTTCCTTAACTGTATAACAATTAGTATCTCAGATGATCCTAGAAAATTTATTAAAGTTAATTAAAACATTGCAAAGTCCTTTTTTTTTTCTTTCTTTGAATAAGCACAAATAATCTACCCTCCAACATTCTGGTGCAATCAAATATAGTTCACATTTTCTATTTTGATCTCATGTTTGAGTTTCAGTCTTCTAATTCTACTATGAACTTTAATTAAATTAAATTAAGTGTGAGATGTAGCATCATTGTCATGAGGTCTGACCTCAGGGTATCACTGTATTGACCTTTTCTGCCAAACTGCTCATCGCGTTCCCTCCTACAGCAGTAAATGCTCATATGCACATTTTTCACATTTTTTGGCCAACTTTTATTTTGGAAAACTAATGTTAAGAAACAGACATTAGGCCAGCATAATGTAAGGGAAATTTGTTGTTATCACTGCTGGCAAAACTGGTATGAAACATCACAATAGTATATAATCAGACTATAAAATGCAGTAACCCATTTGGTCATGTTTTTTGTTAAATGCGACAAAAAACAAATTCACTAAGATGTTCTGATAAAATCATTAGACTGAGATTACCTTAATTTATCCCAGATTAAAGTCCTTTGGGGTGATGTGTCAAAAGCTAGGTTAGTTAGACCTTGGATGACTGAATGCGATTTTTGGACCATCGTATGCATCGAGGTGCACTTCTGGTCGTCACAGTTCTTCTGAAGCACCTTCTGATTCATGACAGATTGTAAGCAGGATCTATGGTGCTGAACAGGCATAACCTACAGCACGAAAGGACCCCCAAACCATAACACTTTCCCCACCCTGCTTCTCAGTGTGAGTAGGAGGTTATTTCTCTCAGAGAGCTGCTCTTGATTTATATTAAATTTCCTCTGTTCTGGTGTAAAAACATTTCAATCTTAGGCACATCTGTCCAAAAGAACAGTACTCCATATATTTTAGTTTGTTTCTTTGTCCTCTATGACAACTCTTCAGTTTGGCCTTCAGTTTTTCATAGAAAGCAAAGATCTCCCAATTCTTTGGATGCCTCTAAATCTCTCACCAGACCCATTAGTGAAGGCTTAAAAGGCTTTGGGCTGTTTCTGTACATCTCTCCATGGTGTTCACTCTTCCTTTAACAATCACCACAATAAAATGCCACCCATTTTTTTTATTTATCATTGAATAGCATCTTAACCTTAAAATATCAGTAAACACATAAAGCTTAAAAAGAAACATTGGTCTTTGCCCATATAAAGCATTGCATCCAAAACAAGTTGGACTTAACAGCTTTTAACTCTTAAAACCTCAAAATTTCTGTTAATTGTTGCATTGGTTAGCGCTGGATAATATTTCACGGCTATTGTATAGAAAAAAAAAAACAAATTAGCATTTGTCTGAAAATACGATGGATGTGTTTTTCTTTACCACTTTAATATTACCTATACTACGCCCAGTAGTCATAGATGTCAAACTTCTGCTTGATTTCTTAACGTCTTTGCCTTATTTCATTGCATGAAATGCTAAGATCCTTGAATTTGATCAATACGGGTGATAATGAATCCAACTAAATAATCACTAATAGATAAGCCACAGTAAAGGATGTCAAGATTTGTTTAGATGTTATAACTTCAAACAGCTTTAAACGAATTGAAAAAGACTGAAAGGAGGCTAGCCATGTGAACTAATTGGAAAATATATGATCTGTTTTTTTTTATATTTTTGATTTCATATAAAGTGTGAGAAATCCTATTGCATAGTCTACTGTATAGAGGAGCAAAGTGGATATTGATGATCCTGGTTTTTAGATTATTAAGTCATCTTTCAGTTGATTTATACAGAAAAAGGGATATGATGGAGTTTTTATGCTTTATTTACTTTCAGCTTCTAGAATGAAGTTTGTCTAAATTTACTTCATAATGATGGCTGACAGCATTTTATTACCGACTCTATCTGATTTCCGCGAGCCCTGCGGGGAGTTCACCAGTCTGCATTTCAGATGCACAGTGTTTACACCCTGGACTGCATCATCAAGTAGGAGGGGCTTCAGCTGCACAAAGCTGACACCCTACTGATGTGAGAAAAACTCAGCAAATATACAAATGTATGGTTATTGCTTCTTTGGTACAGGTTTGTGCTTTTAAAATAGTCATTGGTAAAAATTAGAAAAACAATAAAATAAATAAAATTTAATAAGATCACATGTGCTGCTGTTTTAGAGATATTAAAGATTATTTTTTAGGTCACCCAGAGGTCATCTATCCCCTCATTAAGCGTCAGAATTTAATAAAAATGATCTAGCCTACTTTTTCAGTGCTACTTCATTTGTGCAGGTAAAACTATTCTTAGTACAATTTGGTTTTTAAGATAGCATTATTTTAAAATACGGCAGATGATGTCACCATCCTAGAAGAGGTTAGTGCTGCTCTCTTTTCCTGATATAAAGTTATTGTATAACATCACATGTCATTCCTGTGCTGATTCTGAATATAATAGTTGGCATGTTTACCTTATTTAATGGCTGGAATTTTTTTTTATATTTAGTTAATCACCAGCCTCCAAGACCCTTTGCTTTGGATCTGCCTTTAACCCTGGCAATCGCAAAGCATTTCCTGTCAAGGTCTCTTGTGGTCTTTTCACAATAAAAGCATAGGTAAAACTTAACATAAAGAACTAGTGCTACATTTTTCTCTATGACCAACTTTTGAATAGCCTTGAGGAGACCATCATTGTTTTGGAAAAACCCCAAAAGCTCTAAAAAAAAAAAAAAAAAAAAAAAAAAAAAAAATCACTTTGGTTCATCCAGAGCTGCATCTGAATGATGGTCGTATTGGCTGTACTTTCTTGTAGACCTACCTATGTAGAAAGCACTGATGCTGGGCAGTGGAGAGTGAATGACTGGGGTCTGTGCTGGAGGTAAGGGAGGATGATGAACAGCCCTCCTAGCACCAAATTAAAACATCTTTTTAAAAGCCATCTAAAAACCTTGTGAAACCTTCCTTATTTTCACTTTATTTTTTTGTGAAAAAAAAAAGTTAAGCCTAGAACCAGTCCCTGATTGACTGCCATGTCGCAACTTTACAACAAAATTTGGCTCATTTCAACTTCATCAATCACCACTCCACTCTCGCCACGTGGTATTGCTGTTTGACCAGACCTCAATTCTATCTAGTAGCACGAGGTGAGAGCAGAATAATGAACACTGTCATGGCGTGGGATTCACCACCGGCCACTTCACAACGCAGTTTGCAGAGGAATTCTACATGAATCCATCGCACTCACCGCTGACACCTTATCCAGCCTGAACACAGCATTAAGCTTTAACTCATATAACATAACATATATGTCTCACTCACAATTTCTGAACCCATATTGACTGATCTGCTCAGCCCAGGTATCAATATCAGATTGGAATAAACTGGATCGGTGGATCTCCACTATTTTTGCATGTGGTCCCAAAAAAAATTTACCGCATAATACGGCCTCTTGAATAAAACAAAGTACACTTAAATATTTTTAAAATAGCACTAAACTGGGCCTGGTGAAAACTCCATTAATCTGTTGATTATTTTTTCGATGAATCGGTTAATCGGATAACCAAAGGTTCCTAAAAGAACATTTATCTTAAATGTTTATATATATATATATTTTTTTTTAACAATTTTGATATATTTACTGCTCTAATTGGGTTGCTCTGTCAGCTAAAGGCATATTTTAGAGTCTCTATACTCTTTAACTATACAGCAAATGATGCGCTGGAACAGACATGGTAACTGATAGGTTCTTTGGATCTATTTCATTTTTTTTCTTTACAAAATCTGTTTACTAATTATTTAAAAAACAATAAGGTGATAGCTTCAGCGGTGTTGAGATAGGATCCGGTTTTCATCTGCTAAATATTTTTCTCAAAACAAATAAAAAAATGCTCTGTTTTACAGCCGAATTTATCAGTTTTTCTTGAGTTATATTTCAGATTTTATAGAAACTGTAAGTTTTACTGAAATTCATCAAAAATATGTAAACTTCCTGAATTATAAATGTATATTGACCTAATAAGAAATAGAATTTTAATTAAACCTAATTAAATAGAAATTACACTTCACACAGCTAGCTTAATATATTTAAATCCCTTGCCCTGTTTTTTTTTTTTCAATTCAAGCCTTTCAGGGCCCAAAAGAAAAAAAAAAAAACGCTGGCCCCCTCCTGGCCCCCTGGTACATTTGGTCTAGATCCGCCACTGACAGTTGCCTCCTTCCAAACACAGCTGTTTGACTAAAGCTGAATTTCAAAATGATCACTTCTCCCCTGTGGAAATCTTAAATCAGGATGACATGCAGCTCCTCAGTAAAGTGATGAGCTCATCTGGTGTAGATAAACAGTCCTTAGAATCACCTCCATACAGAATAGACCAGGTGGAGACAAGACACTCCCTTCTCTATTAGTCACCTAGTGGCCCCACCGGTTGGTCTGGCCCCATGCACAGGTAACGTCCTCAGAGCTGCTATGATAATAACTGCACAAACAGGCAGCCAGCACGTCCAACAGTTCATTTCAGTTCATTTATATTCAATCAATGACTGTTCCTGTGCGCTATGATCCAATCTGAACAAGCGTCTCAATGCCAGCCTCGGTGATCGGCCTCACATGAACCAGGAGCGGCTGTTTTCATTCAGATTTCCGTTTAAATCCACGTGGAAATGCACTATAATCAGTTTCCTGCCAAATCCTAACCACTGCACCGCGATAGAGAGACATTAATGTTAGTTGGGCTAAAAAAAAAAACACAGCAGCTGTGCTGATAATACAGCTGCTCTTACCCGGAGGACGTGGTAACCTTCGGATCCTCCCCCCGGGATCTGGACGCTCTGAGAGCCCCCCATCTTCCCCTGGATCCGGATACCTGCGCTGGTTTTAACAGGAGGCTCTGGGACAGGTCATGTCGTGATTCCTGCTGCTGCTGCTGCTGCTGCACTTCCTGTGCTGCAGTCCTCCCTCCTCCCTGCCAGCTGCCATGGCAACGTCTCCCCAGCTGTGATGTCACCGACTCCAAAATAAGACACGCGGGTTCATCTTTGTAAATCACAACCAGCTGGACGAGTTTATTCATTTCACTAATTCAGCATTATGTATTTTCCTTTTTTTCTTCTATTAATGTGAAAGCTCAGGTAAAATATTATATTTTTCAAGAACAGTTAAAAGACCTTATTACCTTTATAACATTAAAAATATGGATATTTTAATGGCAAAAATTAATGTAATAACAACGCCAATTTTCTCGAATATATTAAGAAAAACAAAAGTGCTTTAATAAGAAATTCATGAAAAACTCTGAGAGAAAGAAACACATTTTTGGTCCAAAATAATCTTAGAGGCATTAATGCTGATACTGGCATTTACATTGTTTAGTTTATTAACCTAAATATAATTGTTAACAAGGCTTATTAACTTTTTAATTAGCTTTTTACCTTTTTTGACTTGTTAACTTTCTTTTCAGCTTAATTTACAGTAGGTAATATATCATTCTAGGGCTCATCTAATCGGTCGAATGTCAAAATGAGATGTACAGCCATGTAGCAGTATCTTTGCTGAATGGCTGGATATCGATCTTGTTCTTCTAGACCTCACTGAGGGATGGGGTGGGGGTGTGGGGGGGGGGCTCCATTTGTAAGAGGTATGCAAGTGATCAAAAATGGTAACTGCCCTATAAAGGGTAAACAAGGACTGTAACCAATAGACATTCCATGTATGTTGGTTAAGGTGTATATTGGTGCAATTAAAAGCCTTATAACAACTACTCAGGTTCCTTGTCAGAAGAATAGTAGAAAATACAACATTTTACTCAAAAACCATAAAAGAAAAAAATATTGCTACTGTGTTATATCTTCATACTGCTCTTCCTCCACTGTGCAGATTGTTAAAAAAAAATAATAGCATGGTGGTTCTCTGGTAGTTTTGGCACACACTAAGTGCAGATTGAATCTGAAGATATGAAAATGAAGAAACATTATGAATAAGGGTTAAATAAAGTAGGGGGAGAGGCAGCCTAGTGGTTAGGGCATAGAGATTGAAATCCTGAGGTTCTGAGTTAATTCCCCTGGATTGCCACTATATAGGTCCCTGAGCAAAGACCCTTAACCCCACACTGCTCCCCATGGGGATGGGTTAAATGCAGAGGTAACTTTCTCCAATGTGAGATCAATAAAGTTCAATTAATTAATTAGATAGTCTTGGAATTATAATAATAATAATACTTAACATTTACCTCTGACTAAGTCAGAGTGAGACCAAATTTACTCTTAAAGTGTTACTTTAACAATGCAACATTTACTGTGTAGCTTTGATAACAATAATAATAATACTTTAATTCATTATCTATATTATTTCAGGAGCTGTCAATATATTTCTGCCTATCGCCTTGTAAATGAATGCATAACCTATCTGCAGCATGAGGATAATTATCTTTAATTCTGTTGAGGACAGTGTGATATGACCTGCCAGAATCTGATAGGTAGCAGCAACAGGGTAATGAAAAACTAATCTGAAAACTCTGCAGAAAATTTCACAAAGAAAAATTAAACACATGATGGAAAACCCTCAGCTTCCTCTTCATCATACTTTGGTGCAATATCAACCCCTATAATATGAGCTAAATAGCATTTAATTCCCCTTTGCTGTTTGTTTTTTCTGTTGTTGAATGATCTCTAGTGTTAATTTTAATCAATTTCGGAAAAAAAATAAAACTTCCATGGTTTTTTCAGTGACATCAAACTCATAATTTCCATATATATTTCTTCATCAACACCTTTCTCTTTAGTTTTAGTTTTTTTTTCTTATCCATTGACAAGTTGCTTGATCTACCTGAGCTCATGAAGTACCCAGTTTGTCTGTACCTTCTCCTAACCTTAGATCTGGATGGTGTTTAATTACCTCCTCAAAGTACATCTACACTCCTTGCTGCTTCCACAATATAATGATGCATTTTCATCACACCTATGAGCAAATTAACAAATGGGGTTTTGAGTTGCATATAATCATCATTAACAATGTAAGTCCTGAGATACCCAAGTCCTAAACATTTTAAAGCTCTCAGTGGGGTTTGCTTAAATGGTAGTGAAACAGGTGATCATCAGTATCAAGACAATGCTGCCATCTAGCATAAACCAGATTAACTGCAGACCATCTAGAACTAATACATGTGTCCCATCAAACTGCCGGTTTAAGCTGAAATAAAAGTGTTAATGACTGTATATCGCAATCGATTTAGTAAAATCAAATACTTTTACTTTTTTTCTGTACCAAATAAATATCTCAGGAAAAAAAATTAAAACAAAAGATGGCCACATCATATTTGAATATTTTATTTCTTATGCTTTAGATACATTCTGTAACTGTTTATTTCTTTTCGAGTGGTGCCGGTGTTGTATTTTATTTTTGCCCTTTCAAGCATTTGATCAATTCTAGAGTTGCAGCTACTTGGTGATGCCAGAGCATTAGGATCTGGATCAATGCAATAAAGTTAATATTTAGAGCTCCAGCAAGAATTTACAATCAATGAAACAAAAAGTGCATCACCACTGTGCTCTATTACTTTTATTTCCACAGAAATCTGGGCTGCAGATCACAAGCCAACAGTCTGTATCCATCCAGTTCCTCTCAAAGAGACACAAATACAGGACTGCTTTTCTGCAAGCAAAGCTGTAGCTACAAACATCCTGAGCCATTAATGTCAGAGTCAGAGGCTTACGTCTGCTGTACATCTGTAGGTCGAGGATATTTTTGTCTAATAGATAAATGCTCTTGGCTGGCTGAGGCTGCTGCACAGGGAGGCAGAGATCCAATGCAGACTGGATTTTAAAAAAGCATGCATGAAGAAAGACAGTTTGTGTAGTTGCTTTACATTTTATAGTGCCTTCCAACAGTATTTGTACTCACCAAATTTTTCCAGATTTTAAGTTAGTTAGTTGATCACATAAAAATTAATACACTAATCATCTGAGCATCGTCTTCTAGTTTGGATCATTGTTTTTTTAGCAGGAGAATTCTCTGATTGAGCATAAAACAGTGTTAAAATCTTCCATCTTTTTTCCATCAAGCATATATAACATATATGGCTGTATTATATTGTTTTCTTGTCAGAAGGCTGCAGTATTTCTGCCCCAGGCATCATGTCCTTTTCATACCGAGGAGTTTTACTACTTTAAAAAATTTAAGCTGAGATGGTTAAGTTATTTTCTCTGGACAATTAATTTACACCTTAACATTTGGTCCCCACGAAGATCAATCAAGCTGTGGATGCGCAATTATAATTAGTTCAGCAAACAGGCCACAAGGTGTTGAAATCAAATTTGCATTTTGACAAAATGCCCAAATGATGTTGGTACATTAAGACAAATTAATATATAGATGAGTTTTCCTTTTCAAAAATCAAGCACCCTCACAAGAAAAATGAATGTTATTAAGATAAAAATAATGATGATACAAGGTTAAAGGTAATTTAAGTAGATTGTTTACTAAGCTGTATGTGTGTGTGAAGTGTGTGTGGGTGAGGTAGGAGGAAGAGCTGGAAGGCTGCCGGCACTTAATATCATCTTTTCATTAGACTTCCCTATCACACAATGGGAGCATCAGTATCTATCAGGAAACTAATGTGGCAGTGATTCCCAAAGGCGGGAGATATATTTAGCACAGAGCGGGATTGACAAGACTCTTTGATTTATGAGAGAAAAAGAGAGGGAGAGAAAGAGAAGAAGAAAGTCAGTTATGTCTTAAATAAGTTTTCTGTTGCTTTCTTCGTGTGTGTTCAATGAGAAGTTGGCAAAAACTGCTACCCTATAAAATAAGCTCCTAAACTTTGCAGCCTCTGACCCACAAAAAAGCACCAGAATGGTCTCATGATAGAAATAAAAAACATCCTCAACAACCAAAATATTTATTTTTCTATTTATAAGGGATGTTTTGATACACTCAAACATATAAATATGCTTAATCATTATACTTTTTAAAGTTTAGTATGATTCCTTTAGGGGATTTCAAGACCTCTTGCTGATATGTGACCCATTTATGGTCACAAACCAAACTATGCCCATGTGAAGTTCTGTTATGCTACCATTCTGACACTTTTAGATGCATCCGTCCCCTAACACGCCTGAAAAATATGAGTGGCTCAGTTTTGGGCCTCTGTTGAGCTTAATGACATGCTGAAGGAATTTAGCCATTTGATTTAGATGTGTTGGGGAAGGAAAATGCAGGATGGTGGCTCTGGAGGACTGGACTTAGGCACCCCTGCTCTAGTCTTTACCATCATGTTATTGCCTTTTTCACCTTTTAAACAAGGAAAAAATGTGTGCAGATGATATTAATAAAACTTGTGTCCTCTTAATTCAATTAGATTAAGTTTAAAGAAAAAGCTTTATAGTAAAAAAAAAAATGGAGAAAAAAAGAGACGTTTCAAAAACTAAACCCCTGATAGAAGCTTCCCTGATGTTCCACATGTAACCAAACATTTTTATAATCTTGTTATAATTATACACATTGTTTCTGTATCCAAAATAATTCACATGTACAGTATGGCTGTCTTTCTCAGTTGAGAAAGTGAGATTTCAAGTTCATTCTCCTCCTCCACAATATTTGTTTCGTCTCTGGAATTCTTCTGTTAAATTCTGTGTGCAATCTGAACCTATCTACTTTTGTGATTTTCTCCTGTGCAAACATGGACAGTTTTTATTTTTCTAGTAAAACATATGCAGTTGTCTTATGACAGTTTAGTTCAGATTACCTGCATATGAGTTGTTTCTACCCAGGAACATAAATGCAATTCACACCTGCTCCATATCAGCTCATTAGCCCATCCTTTGTTCTGTTACTCTATATATAAACCAGTTCCTCATTGCTGGTTTCTTGTTGTTTTGTTGCTTTATTGCTTGCTCCCCATGTGTTGTTTCTCCCTGACGTCTCCTAATTTATTTAATTTATTTTTGTTCCTGTCTCAGTTTCCTGTGGTAATACTCACCTCTGCCTCCTTATCTCTCCCTTTGGGTCCTAAAAAGTTTCACACAAACATTGACAGTTTGGATTTCTCCCAAGCTGTTCTGCATTGCAATGATTAATCACAGCTTGTTCTAATGCCACTTATCAACCCTCCCGGTAGTTAAGAGCCAGTCAGTTTTCTCATCTGTAAGTCAGAATCTGTTTTTTTTCCCCCATCATCTGTATTATTGTTGTATTAAGACCCAGTTGTTTTTCCCATTAACCTTTGTCTAGAAAATTAAGCTGCCGGCACATCACGTACAATGATGTCCTACACACACACATAATAATAATAATAATAATACACAGAGACCCATGTCAGTATCAGGCCATAGGCTTGATAAGAGTGAAGGAAGACACTGTCATTGTTTATCAATCTTCTGAAGAGGATGCTCACTGTTGTCCTGATATTCTTCATTTCATAAAAAATATTTTCTGTGAAATTAACTCCAGATGTTCTAGACGAGTTGTTAGAACAGAGCCAGCCTTCTTTATCAGCTTGTTGAGCTTTTTTAAGTAATTTGCTCTGATGCTATTTTTTACAACAGATAATGGTAAAAGAGATCCCACTCTCTCGCTCTAAGATTTTTTTCTCCAGTGTCTTGGATCACATATTGGATTTGAATCTATTTATTTCAAAATATATGGCATATTACCCAAAATCTAAAGTTTAAAAAATCTATTATTTAAGAAGTGCACACTGTTAATTTGTTATACTCATCCCATACTAACAAACCCAGACTATCTTTCTCTTTTTGTAAGTGTTCATGAGCCTCAGCACAGCAAATTAGATGAACTCAAATTAGAAATAAAAAATATATAGATACGCAATTTTAATTTTTTATTTCAAGAAATTTAAAAGGTCTTAAAATTTGAATTTACAGACTTTGAAATCAACTCTGACTTGACCGTCTTTACTAAAGACTTGATGATAAAGACTTGAAACTTACTTGAGACCCACATAAAAATGGCTTTGTCCAACCTCTGCAGATTTATTTGAGATAAGATAATAAAAATATTTGCATAACAAGCTTAACAGTTCAGAGACATTAACACAATAAAAAGAGCTTAAAATGAACCTTTTCTTTTTCTAAATTTGTTTACAATACATAGGAATACACTTCTACTATAAATATTTATCATGCATTTTCATCAGTAACATTTTCTTCTTCAGTTTCCAACATTACCATTTTAGATAAAACTTGATTCAGCATTTCACAGGTTAAATGACACATATTATGAGCTGATTTAGTCTGAAACCTACTAGACCGTGACTGACTGCAGGTGCTGGTAAAACCTGCTCCATTTGCATTCAATCATTTTATTCTCCTGCAGCTGCCTCCGAAATTAGCCGTATTATTATACTTTAGGAACATTTAACCTTCAAAGGTAGAATCATTGAAATATTACTAAACAAAAGCTGAATTGACTCCCCCTTTAGAGGGGAGTGCAGAGGTGATTTTCAGTGGCTGCTCCTTCCACCCCTTTGTTCATTGCAGCCTCACAAAGCCTCCATTGACATCAGGTCTGTAATGATTGCTGCACTGAAGCATGAAACAAAGAAATAGCGTCGGCCTGGTGGAGGAAGGGAGGAGAGCCGCTCAAACAGTCAGTCGATCTTTTTGTGAGTGTGTCGAGATAAAACACAGCGAGGCAGATCCTTCAAATAGGCTCTGCGGGAGTTGGGGAGGGGGGTAAATGTTAAGAGATCACAGTCGAATGCATTTTATGACAAAAAGGGTGAGGAGAGGGAGAAATGAGGGAAATGGCTCTGGAGGTTCATGAAACTCAGATGGGAAATTATCAGTCATTAAAAAAAGTCTCCTAGGGGTGATTAATCTGACTAATGGTGCTAACAGGACTGTAAGGATGTTCTAAAGAAAACTGACAAAAATGTTTGAATAGTGAACTTCTACATCTATGCCACCTAATGATTCCTGTAAGATTATGGTTCAGTTGTCAAAGCATAGCAGTGATTTTGCATGAAAATCAGAAATAAAACATTTTAATTTCTCTTTTAAGATCCCATTGTATAAAATCTACTACAACATCTGTTATTCCAGCTGACAGAGACGACAGGCGTGGAGTGCACAGCGCTGCAGCCTGTTACCTTGCAGAAAGAAAGGTCATGGGTTTGAACTCTGCCTTAGGTTCTGTGAATGCTCTCCTCCTTCTACACATATGTCTTATTTCAACAGGTCAAAAACATGCATCTTACTTTGATTAGTTTCTCTAATTTGCTCTTTGAAGTGACTGTCCTGTGATAGATGTTTGATTGGTCCAAGGCGTACCCTGCCTCCTGCACCAAGACAGCTGTCAGTTAATTACTCCAAGCAGAAAGACTTAGTCTGATCACCATGCATGCACATGCCTTATAACCATTACCAACACTCCAGTCAATACTGGATAGAAGACATAAAAAAAAATCACATTGCATGGGAAAGCTATAATACTGAATTCAGCCTGCATGTAGTGTTGCTGTACTGGCACATCATGTCACTGTTTAAGGTGATGTAGGCAGAATGTGGCATTTACTGATTTTACAAGCAGGAATGTGCACAGGGTCCAATCTAATGGAAAAATACAAAAAACAATTCATAATTCTAAACACCATCTCTGTCAAAATATATGAAAAGTTGCATATCAGCCAAAATACTTACTAACAGTTTAGCTCGTTGTGATTTACGGACCCAAATACGCGGCAGAAGCAGAATCAGCAGTTCTTCAGGGCTCCTTTTAAAAACTTTGTGCTTGTTTATTACCCAGCTTTCCTATTATTGTCAGTGAACTGTGCATTTGGTAAAAAATGAATATGACTGTATGCTATTCTTACAAGCAATTGTATGAGCATGTTTTTAGTTTCTTTGTTTGTTTTCATAATTTCCTGATTACAGGAAAATTATTTAGGTAAATTTTACTGTGAATTTCTTACTAATTTCTCCTTTAGATTGTTTTGTTCTCATGGGTGAATCATTTGAAACTGACTATTCTGATGTTGGGGAGAAGTTTTTACTACGGTTGCTGATAGGTTTGCAGGGCTTTTTGAATTCACAGCGAATTCAAAAAGCCCTACAAACACAAAAGTGAGAGTAACATGAAAAAAACCCCACACATATGCAAAGGAATACCACTGGAGAATTACTGTAACTGCAAACAATTGAGAAATAGAAGTGAAAATATGATTCGAACCAATAAATGATGCAAACATACAAAGCACATGCAAAGAGAAAATACTAGCAGCAGTTGCAAAATAGCCCAGCAAAACAGAAGTGTTTCAGACTACTAGGTAGAGATACTATTAAACTAATTTGGGCCCCGCCCCTTAGTAAATATATAAAAAAGATGATTGGAGAGATTAAGTGTTTAAAAAAAGGTTCAACAGAAAACGTACTGTACCTTTTTTCGCTTCAAGTGTCCTCTGGGCGAGCTTCCCATTGTGTTTGTGCAACAAATCTGGTCTGTGGACTTAAATTTGTAGTAATATCCATGTGTGTAATATCCATATGTGTGGGTGATTTGATCTCCCCCTAGTGGTCTGGAGCACATTTGTTATGTGATACTACTTTTCAGGTTTTCTTAACTTGAATTTTTTTTTTTTTAAATACTTTCAGCTTTTTCCCCTTGCATTGATTTTGTATGTTAGCATAATTGATGTACTTGCAGTTGTTTTGTATTTGCAAGGCGTTTCCACATTTCTGTTCTCAATTCTTTCTGATTGTATTTATCCATATCAGCATTTTTCCTTCCTAGGTGTCTATTCCTCTGGTTTCATTTGACGTTTTCTAGACTAATTTTTGTGTTTGAAAATCGAATGTTTGTGTTTGCAGGACTTTTTGGATTTGCTATGAATGAATGCGTTTGCATGGTGTTTGTCAGTTACAAACTAGATGCTTTATGCACAACAAATGTGATATCTGGGTTTGCCGTTTGCCTCAAAAACAACACTTTCAGTTTTTCGTGCTTTTTCTTTTTTCTGTTTACGCACTTGAAACAGCTTGTTGAATTTGTTTACATTTATATATCATTTTTAAACTTACTCCACATTTTCCTCGCCTGGTTGAGCTGCAAAATAATAACAATCATAAAATGTTCCAAAGAAACCAAAAATATTGGCACCTGAAGAGTTTCTACACTTCATGTCTTTATTAGGTTTGTGAAGACAGTAGATATTTATCCATGTTAAGGTGCTCACAATAAGTAGGCTACTACAAGAAATCTTTCACCTCTCCATCCAACAAAATATGGAATGTTCAGGTGTTTACTCAGTCTTAGCATGGTAGCAAATACATTACATGTCTGAACCAAAATGCATGATAAACAAAGTGTTGCGTCACATAAAAGTATGCTCATAGAAAGCATTTTGTGCCCATCATAGTTGTGCATATTATTGTTACAGTAAACTTCACATTACATAGTATCATAAGTTACTTAATCTAAAGCTGCCTCATTGACATGGTAAAGAAATGTGAGGTTTTGTTTTCATCCTAAGCAGCAGCAGGAACCAGACTTTCAGAAGGTTTGAATAACATTTAATCAGTGAATCACAACAACATTACTTGGTTACATGATTGCACTAAAGTCAAACTTCAACCCAATTCCTTGAAGGCAAAATGGCCACGAATATATTTATGACTGTAACGGAACCCTTTTTGGGTTCACAATTATACTAAAAGCAGTTTTACAGCAGTTTTCTAAAACAGAAAAGATTATTTACTATACACAATAAAAGCCTCTCCATAAAAATGTAATAATAGATCTGTCACACGATATACTGCATGTTTGATTTACATATAGAAGTCGTTCATTGTGCAATAGGACATATTTGGCACAAAGGCAATATAACAGTAGACAATCTACACAAAAGTCACAACAGTGGGTTGAATTGACTGCTTTAGATAAGTTGTTTATTTAGTGAAGTGACGTCTGTGATGAATGCAACACAGTTAATAATAATTACATTTATTATATTTCAATTATTTATGTTTGTGTCTGTGTTGTGAAGTTTGCATATCCTTTTGCTATATGTAAAAATATATCTGAATTTAATTTTAATTGAGTCAGAGTGTGGTGGGATATTCTTCATGGCCAATATACAGGCATAGGGGAGGGGTAAGCCCTGGACACTTTTTAAACTTTTTAAACTAATAATCTTTTTAACTATAGTTAGTATAGTTACCTGCAATACATGTGTTTTTTTCTCAATTTTCTCTATTCTTTATGACATTTTTAATCTTTTCATCCTAGAAAAACTGGCAGTATAGGTTTAATGAGCTATTAATAAAGGGCCTTTCATTACGAGATTTTATTTTGTTCTTTTCCATATCCTTACACCGTCCACAACTCAACTTGAGCCTGCAAAGTCAATTTTAACTGTACAAAAAAACACCACACCAATTCTTCAATTTTTTTTGATACAGTGGCTTGTAAAAATGATTTTGCCACTTGTTTCTTGGTTTTTGCTTGATTTTTTTTTTTGTGGATCTCACACTTAAATGTTTGAAACAAAACAAAAAAAAAACAATCACAGAAGCAGTAAGACAACATGAATCCCATGCCACAATCTGAAGAAAATAAAGAACAGGTGAAAAAACGAAGCCACTAATATTTAGCTTTCGTTAAAAAGCTAATGAAGTATTTTAATGGGAAACCCCTCTTGAGAAAAAATTGAAATACATGTACAGCCTATAAATAACCTTTTATAATCCCCAGGAGGTTTGGAAAAATTACCCTCTGGACTGAAGAAACAAAAGTGGATTTTTTGAAAGGTATCTGGTGCAAGACTGACAAAGAAATTTAGAAAAACAGAAATAAAAGCAATGCTCTAACATGGCGGTGGGGTGTAATGGGTGTAATAATCTAGAATGGTTCATTTGTTTACTGTCCTGCTTGTTTCCTGCCTGTTCTGGAACTTTCTATAACTTTCCCAAATATCTTAAACCATTTTTTTTGCAGTATGATCTTGAATGTTCTGGTTAGTTCTGAATTTCTCTGGAAGTTTCTGATCCTTGCATTTTCCACAAAGTTCTAGAATATTCTACTGTATGTGAACATTGAGCATTACGTCATGCAGCCAGGTGGAGCTCTGAGCTGGTCACACTTGCTGGTTTGAACCTGTATTGTAGGCAACTGGTTTCTGTTAATAACAAATTCATCACTGAAGAACACCTGTGTCTGTGTAAGTAAACAAAAACCACAAAAGGAGAATCTCTGACTAACAGTTTGAACTTAATCACAAAATGAATTTGTGTCATTCTGTAGGACAATGCTCCAAACAACCTCCAGTAAAATCAAGTTTTTATTGAATACTTGAAGGGGAAATAAGAGTTTGGAAAAGCCAATTTAAAGCCAAGATATAAATCTGGTTTATGTCCAATCGCATAACATTAAATAGGCCTTTTATACTCAAATAACATTTCCTAATTAAAAAAAACAGTTTGACGCAGAGTGAGTCAAAAAATCTAGATTCCCCCAGAGTTATGTAAAACACTGATTGATGAAGCCAAAGGTAGAACAATCAGTTATGACATTTAGAGAGATATTACCTTTACCCATGGGGGAAGATTAATTTGAGTATATTTTATTTAATAAAAAAAAATAATTTGAAAATGGTGTCGTACATTTACTCAAGTTATCTTGATTTGATCTTAAAATATGTTTGATGATCTCAAACATTTAAGTGTGATTAAAATGATAAAAACGAGACATCTGTAAAAGGGGCAACCATCTCACCAAACATGCATTTGTTTGTTTTATTTATCTTTGATAGTTTTGCTTTTTTATTTTTCAAGTCACAATAACTAACAAGGTGCATCGAAGGTACAGTACCTTTCTACAGTTTTCAAACATGATGGTTGTAGAAGCATATACTTGTCTAGGAGCCCAAAAGATGAGCAAATTCTCACAGTACTGGTTTCTGATGTAAATACGGAATGACTCAAACATGCACCAAAGAAGCTGGCTGTGTCTTTTCGCTGTTGGTAACCAACTCATAATGGAAACGAATCTCCAATACAGAACATATTCCCTCT
Source organism: Cyprinodon variegatus (assembly GCF_000732505.1). Taxonomy (NCBI): domain Eukaryota; kingdom Metazoa; phylum Chordata; class Actinopteri; order Cyprinodontiformes; family Cyprinodontidae; genus Cyprinodon; species Cyprinodon variegatus. Next base: position 72,767 of record NW_015150885.1, read on the forward strand.
GCAAGACTGAGCTAAACAACATAGTGTTGTCATCAGCATACCTGGTGAAAATCTAATAAGAAGTGACAAATAATTGCACCTGCTGCTTTTCTATCTACCTGCAGCTGCCACCTGAGCTGCTGTGCTAACAATAACTTTTAGATCAAGGCAAAAAAAAAAAAAAAGATGTCTATCCCCTTCTTTAATATTACACACAATCTGAAAAATGATTTTGTCAGGATCTCTACTAATGAAAAAATACAATGTTATTGCTTACGTAAAGTTAAGTGATTAATGCCTTAGGCTCCATAAATCCAGCTAACAGTTAGCAGTTGATAACATATGATTCAAAACTCTCAGTTGATCTTAAAAAAAAGTAAAATAATTACTTCCAAATAGTTCAAGCATTGGATGTGTCTGTGCATTAACATCCAACATTTCTGTTTGCATTTTAAATTCTTATGTACATTTTTTGTAACTGATTCTCTTAGTAGCATCATCAAAATACAAGAAAAGATTAAATCCCCAAATTGCCTTCAATTAATTTCTTATCTCATATAATATTATAGTTAATGTATGTATATTTATGCACACAGTACTAAACTGACTCCGCCATCTGTTATTCTCTAAACAATAAAACATTTATTTTTCTTTTATAAATCATCTAATGTATTTGATATACTAATTTTAACATAGCTTTATGTAATCTATGAATAGATTTTTTTATTTATTTTTTTTTTACAATATTTCATTTTCTTTGTAAACAGGTTTATTTCTACATGAAAATGGCCCCATTTCAATTTCCTCACCTTGACGATGGGGTTTATTTCCATTTTGCATAACAAACAAGAATGCCACTGTGCTCTATTTCTTTCTTTTTTTGTTGGATGTGCAAATGTTTTAAAATACATACATCACTTTTGCTAAAGACAGGACTGACAGAAACACGCCAGGTTTACTATTATTAGTTGTGCATTACCAGAAAACACCTGTAAGCATAAATTTCAATATTCTTAAAAGGCAAATGGAGCATAAAGCAAAGCTTGAGGCTCGTTCTTGTTGGAGAACATGATCTGCAGATGTCTCTCACAGTTCAAGGCCCAGTCGCTCAATCTCCTCGATCAGGAAGTCGATGTCTGACCTGGTGGCTGCAGGGTTTGAGATCACCATGCGGAAGAAGTTGACTTTGTCTCCTTGCGGTTGGTAACCAACCATGGTGGTGCCGGACTCCATCATCAAAGCCTTGATCTTGGGAGCCACCTATATTGCAAATATTGTGCAGTTAGAAATTTATTCTAAAGTGCCTTAAGAAGGAGCAGACAACCCTTTAACTCTTTTCAAACCTTCTCATGTTAAAACCACAGGGATTAATCTCTACTAGCGCGATTTTAATTAGAGCGAAAAGAAAATTGTTCTTCACTGTGAAGAGGAGGGAAAATGACATTGATTTTCAAACTAAATTAAATGAGAGAGTAGAAAAGTGTGGTGAGTATTTCTATTTAGAAAATCCTAAATAAATCCATTTAAACTAATTGCCTTCTGAGGTTATCTAAACATAAAACAAGGTCCAATGATGTATAAACTATTCTCCAGCTTTTCTTTAAAGATCTCAAGGATTTGCTAGATACACTTTAGTTAACCAATAGGGTGGGTCAGTAAGAAAGCTGGGAAGAGATCTGAAGCATAAAACAATAATTCAAACATGCTGATATTTTTTGAATTTTTACGGAATAATTCAAACATCTCACACAGCACTTTTTAATCCATGATCTGAAAATGTAAAACAATTTGGCTCAACTTTAACCCTTATGAGCCTTAATGGGCTCTTTGGACCCGGTGGGATTTAATGACTTCGGCTAAAAGTTATCAAAGTTCTAGCAATATTTTCAAATGTAAAGGTCAAAAATAAAGCATTAGTACTTTTTTTTAACACTAATAATGAGTTTATTTTTTTGTCTTTGTTTTTCAACCTGCCTGCTTTATAAACATAATTTTCCATCAAATCTAAATGGGACATTAAAGAAAACATATGAATTCCTTTGTATGTAAGAGCTTGATCTTGTTTAACTCTAAAACTACTAGAAAATAAAAGACTGATATCCTAGAGGACAAACCTATCAAGAAAGTCTTTGGGATTTTATACAAATGCATTTCAAGCAAAAAAACAACATCCTTTCCGTCTTACAAGTTGTTCTCACATAAAATTGCCCTAAAGAGATACAATTTTTTCAAAATATAAAATGTATGACAGGTGTGAATTATTTTGCGTGGCTCTGTGAACCACTAAAAGACTTCTTTCCAATTGACATGTGAGTGTGTTCATGACTGAGCCATGTGTCAGGAGAGGAGTCTGCAAAGAGCCTTAATTTGCAGAGTAATGAGTCATTACCTTGTGCAGTCTCTCGCACTTCTCTTTGCCATCAGGCATGCCGCGAAGGCTCGGTGGAATGTACCAGAAGCAGACATTAGTGTGCTGTGGCTGATAAGAGAAAACATTTGAAACGGTGCTGCTTGTCACTGTGTCAGCAAAGTAAAATGATCTAATCAGTTCCAAAACCAGCGTAATCATGAATATGGCCTCATTAGGTAGATAAAAGCCTTTTGGAAATTGGAAGCATGGAAACAGCTTTAACCTTACCTCTGATTTGAAAACCATCTCAAATCCCTCTCTGTTTTTGATCCTGTCGTAGAGGTACATTGACAGATCCAAGCACTTATCAATGTGCTGCTCAAATCCTACGGTTCCCTAATTTTGTAGACAAAAGAAAAATGAAATCACATTCAGTTGTAAAATATGGGACAGTCTGACAATAAGCAAAATCAAATAAATTCTAACCTTAGCCTTCCACATGAGCCAGAACTTGAAGATATCAACATGGCGGCCACACTGAATGGCTTTATCCCCTGTGTCATATGAGACATCATACTGTTTGTCTTGCTGGAACAGGTAACCTGCACACATGGAGTTGCAGCCTTGTAATAGCCCCTGCAGAAAGAACAATGACAATAAGAGACAAACTGTAGCAAAGTGCACCACTTTCAACTTGGGTGATAACAGTAGTATCTGCACAGGTGGAAGAGTGGACAACAAAGACTTACCCTCTCTCTGACCAGAACGGCAGAGCACTGCAGTGGCACTCCCATCATCTTGTGAGGGTTCCAGGTAACAGAGTTTGCCCTGCAAAGATTTGGAAACAGTAATCACATCTGTGTGAGGGATGGAGTGAGTCAAGTAAGCAAAATCAACCATCAAACAAAAGACAAATTATAAGGACATGGTTTCAGTGAGAGCAACCTATAGATAATTAGTCCTTTAAAGAGGAAGAAGCTGAAGCCTTATTATGATTTATGCAACTAATTTGCATGATACGATGATGTTCCCTTAGTTTAAAAAAACACGTACAGCGTATAGCAGCATTTGTCGATGATTACCGGTCTGTTTAGAAAATGTATTTATTGTCATTGTCATTTTACAGTAGCTGATTTTTAGTAGTTGATGTAATCGTGAAGCACTTTGGTCAACTGTTTTTAAACGAGAAATTGAAAGAAGAAAAAGTATACATTATATAATTACAATAATGCTTCTCTTTCGTGTAATACAAATTCTGAATGTCCAGGCGAAATATGCATCTCTTACATTTTCAAAACTAAAAGCAAGCAGTGATCACAGTTGAGTGATTGGGTTTATGTCTTAAATCTAGCATTTAAATATTCTCCCTATAGATGAGAGATCTAATGCTTTGTGAAACATCTGACAGTGTTACATTTCTGAATATCTGATTTGGATTTCAGCCATGTATTAAAAATCACTTCTCTTCATGGATAGTATGCTAACTTTTTTTTTTTTCTACGTGTCAAATATGATTGCTTTGTAAAACGAAATCAGTGGCAGGAGCATCACACTTTAGAGACAATACATAAGACATATATGCTGCTGCTATAAAATCAATATAAATGTTACTCAAATGTTAACACAATGACCAGAAAGGTCCCTCCGACAGAGGGAATACCCCATTTTCTAATTTGTTCAGCCAATATTTGTTTCACCCACTGGTTTGTAATCATAGATTTATTTTATTTTTATTTTTTATTTTTTACAGTGTCCTGTCTGGCAATGTGGCAATAATAATAATTGTCTTGATGCCAAAAGAGCCCAACAGATTTTACTTTCACAAGTGGAGCAGTAGGGCTATTGCCATAGTGTTCTGCTTGTTTCATGCATATAAATTGCTTTATTATAATTATGCAGGGAGTTTTACAGATTATATGGACACTGCAATGTAAGTAGAACAGGAAAGAAAAAAAGAGAAAAAAGATGAAAGAAAGAGGAGATGATAAAACATTTTCAGTCTGCTTCATCACCTGCAAAGAGATGTAAAAAGAACAGCACAACCAACGGACATGGTACAAGACATACAATAAAGTAACACCTAGATACTCTCGCTGAAGTATAAGTAGTATAATTTAATCTGACATGTACTCTGTGTTACCTGAAGATAAGAATAACGGCTTTCTGTATGGAAGTGAATCTCTGAGTACCTGCTAATCATATATTTGATATAAAGCTTATGGACCAGTTTCTTATTAAGGGTGGAAAAAAAAGGGCCAAACAGAAGTGAAGTCCTGCCAATTTACGTGTACAATCTACATATGGGATATAAAAAATGAGGTCACTTCATTAAACCATATATAGTTTTTACTTAAAAATACCAAATGTTTCATATAATGTACTTTGTCATACTATTGTTTAAAACAAAACAAAGAAAAAAGCAAATCCTTTGTTCAGAATAAGACATTGTCTTCAAATGAATAAAATTCCAGGATTAAATTTACCTTTCCACTCCATTCAGTTTGTGTTTGTGTTTCCTGGACATCAACAAACCTCCTCCCCATGCAGCCTGCACAGTACAAAATGCTCTATTAGGATACCCCTAAAATTACTGATGAAAGTGGTGCAATGGATATTAAACATTTTATTTTGAGTTGTGATTAACATAATTATTCACTTACATCCACATGAAGCCATATGTTATACTTTTCACAGATGTCTGCGATCTCATTAATGGGGTCAAAAGCTCCATAGACAGTGGTACCGGCAGTGGCATTCACAAACATTGGAACATACCCCTGAAGGACAAAAGCAGGAGAGAAAAGGTGTCTGAGCTCTAGGTTCAGCTTTCTTTTTGGCTCAGAGTGACTTATGTCAAAGAGACGTGCAGAGAAAAAAAATTTTTAAAGAAGCCCATTTTTTGCATTGCATTTCTATTTCTTCTACTCTGTGCATCACAGAAATGACTTCCTGGTGAGGCATTTTAAAACTACTGTAGCATGATAATGTGAAGTGAGGGCAGCAGTGGTCCCATTAAAGGTGCCTCTCTGCCCTGGCGCACAAAGCTGGAGCTCATATGAGTGTTTCTGACTGTAGAAAGTAATGGACAGAGGGAAAGAAAAAGATTTCAGAGGTGATGTTAGAGGCCTACTTTTACCTTTTGCTTGGCCTCAATTACTTTTGCCTCCAGATCAGCAGGAATGACTCTCCCTCTGGAAAGAAAAATGGAGGCATCATTATAATTATCATAATTTTTGTTGTAATATTCTTTGCTGAACTTTAAGAGATCAAAGCTAAAACAAACCTCTCATCTGTGTTTAGAAGGATAAGGTTCTCTGTTCCAAAGCCTAGAGCTGCACTTGCTTTCTTGATAGAATAGTGGCTCTGCAGGAACAAAAAAACAAAAAAAATTACCAGTCACACATAATTAACCCACTTTAATGTAAGCTTAGGCCTATTTGCATAAGTTAAGATGATCAGGGATAATTTTGGACTAACATGCTCTGAAGTGAAGAGCACCAGCCGGGGTGCTGCTGCCATGCCTTTGGTTTTGACTTCAGGGAAGAACTTGTATCTGGCTATCATCACGCTGTACATGTTGGAGATGGCACCGCCTATAGAGTCCAACAGTGTGCATATTTACCATCATATGAACAGAAAGAGAAATTGCATTCTACCACAGTAAAGTAAAAGCAAGACAACATACTTTTGCTTACCACACAGTGTTGTATATGTCTTTTGCTCATTTTGCTCCCTTTTTGGCCTAAAATCCAGAGCTTGTCCACAACAGTGTAATCTCTTTTAGATTTTTGCCTCATGCTTCTGAAGTAGCGTATAGACAGATTTACAAACCTCTCATTGCTTTGTTTACTCTCTGCTTGACTGGTTTCAACAACGTTGGCTTTCCGATTAAACCTGGACTGTTAATGACTGAATTCATTCTGCATTTCATTTCTCATTTCTATGACCAGCAAAAAGATATCAACAGAAAAATGCATCGATAAGAGCAACTAAAACAGGCTTAAATCAATGGCAACCAGAATCAACCAATCTGTTTTACCTCTTTCTTGAAATGGAAACAGAACACCAAAATCAAAGCTTAAAGGAGTGTTTATACCGTTAAATGCAAGGTTTTTCTGGCATCTTCATGGGAGAAACCAAACTGAAACTGCATTAACACATTGAGAGTACAGGAAAACCAGCAGCTCAGGGCAAAATTTAGCAGTCTACTAGTAGCTCAAGAGCAAACAACACAAATTTGATGACAACAATGTTTAATTTCTAAAGGACAGGGTGCAGTGAAGGTGGCTGTTTATGTTAAAAGTGAGAAGCTAACACTGAGCAGAATGGGGGAGGGTTGGTTTCAGGTTCCCAGCATTTAATTAGGCGCTGAAACTCATTCCATAGAAATTCCAAGCAAGCAATCTCATCGGGATGCAGGCCAACATGTTAACAACTCACATTAAACAATAGACTATTGACCCAGAAGAGGGATGGTCAGGTTGTTTATTTGCATCTGACTTGGAATGCTCCCATAGGAGGAAGGGCCTCAACTAAAAGCTTCCAGAATTGACAAAAACTCCAGAATAGGTGTTGAAACGTATTCGCAAAATGCCTGCGTAAATTCTCAGTCATCCCAGCCATGGTAACCACAAAGCATGCTTAAGTTGGAAGGCAACCAGACTTTCGCTCAGTTTTTGAATACGTTTAGACACCTATCCAGGAGTCTTTGTCAATTCTGACAGTTCGCATCACAACAACCACTAGTTGGAGGGCTGATGTATTTAAGCAGCATGGAGATCACTTTTCCTGCACACATTCCAAATCAAATGCAAATAAAATAGCTACATTACCTACTGAAACATATACTTCCTGTTTATAGAACTTAGAAAAAGTTAGAAAACTGATTACAGAGGAGAAATTAATAATACAGAAATAATGTTAGGAAATCACTTGAAACATGTGGTTATCTAAACTGGGTGTTTATTTTGGCCCCAATAAGAATTAGCAGGAAGAACAACACTGCAAACACAGAGGAGAAAACAGAGACGCAAAAACATTATAATTCCATGTGTCAGGAATTACTGTGAAACTCAGAAGGATTTTGTCGCAATACAACATACTGGTTCATTTTCAAACTAAACAACAGACTCAAACAAAAACTGGTTCATCCTAAAGACAGAAAACCGAAACCCAAACTGAACAGTGTTGTTTATGTGAGTCTGTGCAGCAATGACCATACAGCCTCATATAACGGAGAACCTACACAACTACATGAACGCATGGCACAGCGAGTTACTCAACCCGCATTACAAGTGTTTCCATTAAAGATTTAACTGGCCTGGGACCTGTTTAGCTGGTCCCTGCTCAGGAGCAGTTCTAATCAATGTAAGAAAAGAAAAACAGGATGCAGTTCACTAGTTGGCCGTGGGAAAAATAGTTTTGTTTACTGAGAAAGTGAAGGGAAAGCATGAGCAACTAGAATGATATAGGGGACCTTAATCACCTTAATGACCGCATTGAGTCAAAGCAGAAATATAATTGTATTATTTGCAAATCAAGACCTAAATGGAAGTGCAACAGATACCATGCTTCGTGTTAGCTGGGTCTGTGGAAAAGGTGTGCGTTGGTTATGCTTTTACCTGGAGAAAATATTCCATCTCCCTCTCCATTGGGCCAGCCGATTATCTCCCGCATCTTTTTGAGTGTCAGCTGCTCCATTAGCACAAAAACAGGGGCGATCTCATAAGTGAACCTAGAGCAGACAAAATGATCACAAGTGGTAAAAATTCAACCTGTAGACTTTTCCTACAGAAAAAAACAGCACAGTTTTATGGCTTAAAGTAACACTGACTTCAACAAATCACAATGTCAGCATTAGGTTTATCATAGTACAGATATACAATGACTTCATGGGTAGGAACACCTCAAAAAGTTGTATCAACAGAAACTAAAGTGTGAAATTTCAGCTTAAGTGTGACACTGAAAAGACACTGCAAGCTGTATTGTACCTTCATCAATAAGAAAGTTGAAAAGGCTGTGTTTTAACAGTTAAATAACTTCCTAACAATGACCAGTTGCTTCCATGCCTTCCTCAGGCTTTCGTGCTCAAAGAACAGACTGCCTTTGTCAAAATGTTCAATGGTATCTGTGTGAAATGCAGACTGTGGAGCCACAGTGCTGGTATTATTGGACCCTGGTTCAACATTTGATACTGTTTAGGACTATTTTATTAGTGGTTGAAAAACTGTGGGGGCTTTTCTGATATAGCACTGGACTGTTTAAAAACATTTTTAAGAACATGTTTGTGTCAGTACATAACCCCATCAGAGACCACAAAATACATGAGGTGTTCCCCAAGGATCCATATTAGGTCCCCTCCAGGTCCATACACACAAGCTCCACATACACAGATTATAATACACAAAAGCATAGCTTACTAAATGCAAATAACACACCGGCTATATTATGATATCACCTGGTGACTATGAACTATTGTTGCACCAATACCAGTATCGGGCGGGGCCAAGATAATGCACTAAACTTGTGGTATCGGTGAGTACCAACAAATAGGGCACCGATACCATTTTGAGATCCAAAAGTTTATTCAACTATTGTCACCCATTCCAGGTAGGTAATAAAAAGTTCTACTGGATTCACTTTGTATTAATCTTTTTCCTGCTTCACAAAGGTAGGCAGCAGCTTGACAAAGCCATGATGGCAATTATTTTATTCATTCAAGTAGTATGCACACACACACATCAATTTCAAAGAGATGGTATTGGTATCAGCCAATAATGCAGAGCCGAGTCCAAAAAAATTGGCATCGGTGCAACACTACTATGAACCTGTTCAAGTGCTGGGTAAATGCATAGAGGAGACCAATGCATGGATGAGCCACATTTTCTGCAGCTTATTTTGGAACCAGAGGAAGAGCGTTCAATCGGCTGGAAATTTGGGTGTGTTGATGAACTCACACCTGTGCCTTTAGAGACAGCTTTATCACCTGAAGAAAATCTCCAGGATTAAGTGACTAATGTCTCAGCAACACCTTTATAAATTAATTCACGAGTTCAACGTTTGTAAAACTGATTACTTTAATGTTGTCTTCACAGGTCTGGCTAAGATGTTAATCAAACAGCTGCTGCTACCTGCATCCTCACTGAAACTAAGAAAGTGGAGCACAATGCCCCAGTGCTAAAATCTTCATACTCGCTCTCTCAGAGAGTCTCTCAGAGACAGGACTTTAAAGCACTTCTGTTAGTCTATAAATCACTGAAATGTTAGCTCCAAAATACATTACAGACTTGTTGTCCGTGTATCAACTGCCCAGACTTCTCAGGTCTTCTGGCTCAGATTTACTCTGCATACCCAGGACCATAACCAAACATGGACGAGCAGCTTTTAGCTCTTATGCTCCACAAACTGGAATACAATCCCAGAAAACTTTTAAAGCTCTGAAACCCTCAGTTGTTTTAATTCAAGATTAAAAACCATTTTATTCAGACTGGCCTTTGGCTGCACTAGTAGACAAAACTAGTTAAGTTTTTAATGCAACTTTTTAAAATTTTCTTTTGAATAATCAAACATTTTTTGTGATCATGTTATTTTCATTATCATTTTAGTCTTTAATTATTGGTGTTCATAAATGATTTAATCGCCTTTATACCGCTGCAATATACTTTTCCTTTTTTCATGTTCATTCCTTTGACCTGTTTAATCACTGAAATATTCTTTATAAATACACTTGCCTTCAGTTGCTAATAAAGTTATTTCATGTTCTTAGATGTATGTTTTGTGTTTTCATCTCTCTTTTTTTAATCAAAAGCTGATGAAAATCTCAAAGAATTACAATTTGTAACATACAGTTGTGTAATACATTAAATAATGATGTTTGTGATGATCTTTTTCCAAATATAATAAACCCTCCTAAAGATTACACAAACATTTTCAGTATTCGCAGCCACAATGTGATGAAGAAGACTGATTTTATTATTGCTTTCTTACTTTAAAATGCATCATTTAGTTAAAACCGAGCAGAACTGATAACAATGACCTGCTGTTATGCTCTCCAAGGAGCTCCAGGATTTTTTTTTTATCTCCTCAGAGCATATGGAGCTTGTTCAAATGAGACAAGCATTGTGAAGCCTCTCTGCAACACAGTCAATTTGAAATTACAGTACATGCAGACTCATCCATCTTTTCCAGACCAGTAGTACTCTAATTATATAACTACACCCTCCGTTCATGCAAATCAAGTAAATGAATCTAAGGAAGATTGCAGCACATCTGCCATGAAGCTCCACATTTTAAAGGCAGAAATGCAGACGTGCCATTCATTAATTTTACTGCACTCGTTCCTGCAGACAGGCTACAGTTACTCCGATTATAAGAGAGCGGAAAATGATTGTCAGGCTATTGGTGTCAGTCAATATTAATCTGCGATAATTATGAATGATGGAATAATTAATAAAAGTAAATTGGAATGTAAGCAACCTCCCACAGGTTCAAAGTGATGTTGCCACTTAGGGAAAGGATTTCATAGAGACGCAATTTTTATCTGATATTTCAAGAAAAGAAGCATTGAGTTTTTCACATTTTGTCACATTACAAATGAAAACCTCCTTGGCTGTAGTTTATTAGTAATTTACAACTAGATTTATCGCTCTGTTGTAGAATGGTGATATATCAAAGGTGTACCCTGGATCTGGCCACTGACTTCTAGAAATATATAGATCTCCCCCCCACACCCTCCTGTGTGACTCTGCTACGATAAGCCAGTATAGACAATGGTTATTTGATGCTTTTATATGATGTGTTCTTACACGGGAACAATAAATGTTGTAACCTGAAATTCTATAGCTGGTTTATCCAAAGTAAGGAAATATGTGACATTATTCACCTCAGTCCGATTTGGTTTCAGTTCTACCACTATCAGGTTCACTGAATGTGAACCTGATAGTGGTAGCATTATTCTGCCACCTCACGTGGAAGATTTTCAAGCTGGGTGGAGCAAATCCAGGACAGTACTGGTAGAAAACCCACCTGAGGCTGAAAGACACTTCAAACTGGGACTTATGTTTATGTCGGCTCCAAACCAGTGTTCTAAACCCTGCTGCTCTTTTAACTTCATGTTTTATATATTTTTCTTCACACTCAGCATGGGGATAAACAGTCATTTAAATATTATGTGCATAAGCAGAAACCACTCTAAAACTGTTAGGACAGTGAGAGTGGATCAGGGTTTACAAAGACTAAAAGACATGAAAAGTAAAGCAGTAATTATGAATATTTATAAACCTCCTCCATCCCTCTCCTTCCACTACTTTTAATGTACTACTATGAAGAAATATGAAAAGTGTGAGGGGTGTGAGAAGTTTTCCCAGATGCTTTAGTAGAGCTCAGAATCCCTCTAAGAGTGAAAAGTTTTTTTCTACTGTGTGAAAAGAATAATAATTTGTGGCCTCAATGTCCTAAACTGACTGGGTGTTATTTTTTTTTTCTTAAAGTCAATTACAGTAAAAGAAAACCCATCCACTCAATCATTAACCCTTATTATTAAAGGTTAATGCATATATACAAGTAAGTAAGCAGCTGTTTAACTGTGGCTAATTTACTGTGAAAAACAGCTTTTCAAAAGGACAAAAATCAAACATTTCAAGTATATGCTTTTGTGTTAACTGGATGTTTATGTCTGCTTTTGTTTTGCTAAAAATCCCTCAATTGATGAAAGATCCATTGAATTAAGAGTAATTTCTGCAGGACTGCCTAAGTATTCTGCTTTATTTTGTTATTTCTCTTATAGGCATTGAATAAAGCTTTTATGCCCCAGGATCTTAACAACTCCTGTGTTTCAGCTTTACAACATACTGTAGTTGATAGTTTGATTTAGCGATCAGAGAGTTAAAGCCATAAAGGGTGAACAATATAGAAATAAATCTAAGGTTTATGGTATTGATCTCAGTCTGTAGGACCTCTGGGAACCCTGAGCTGACGTTATACCTACATTCATGCACTGGATGGTGTCTGTTTATGGGGTACATTGCTGCAAAGTGCATCCACAATGAAGACCACCAGTATAGCTAAATCAAGCATTTTGTGATTAACTGCAACACGAAATGAATAAAGGGAAATAATTAGTATAAAAACAGGATTTATTGCAGGAGAGGAAACCTCTCATAGAGACCAAGGGACACAGCTACATTATGTACATGTAGCCCAAAGTGAGCTGACAAGTTTTTCTATCCTGAGCATTGTTATGTCACAGGAGAATTAGCATAACAAGAAACAAAGACACCATGTAAACGCTGAATGCTAATCAATATGCAATTTACTTTGCCTGTGGGGTTGAATTATGCGGCAACCCCCCTAAAAGCACAGGCTAGTATCGACAACAGTGCGTGGGCGTAACTATACTAATGTTCTCGTTTATGTTCTTTTATCTCTTTGCAGGATTGACAGTCCATTAGGGAGTTCTGGGTTTTTCTTCAGCCAAAGGCAGTAATTACTGTCCATCACTTCAACTATTCCTGCAGCTGATAATATCTCCACTTCATGGATCATTGGAAAGCAAATGGGAACAAATACAGAGTGATTTATTCCAACTGTACTTACATATTAGTGTTGGATGTGGAAGTGAGCCACTCGCCTGCCAAGCCTACGATGTCTAATCCAGTGGACAGCTGGTTAAAGAACCTGGGGTGTCCTGCAGGTGATAAAGAGAAAACACTTAACCATCTGTGAATTAAAAGAAGCCATCGAACAGGGGCGTTCTCAGCATTCCTACCTGTTCTCACTCCATATTTCAGAGTATCCCTGCAATCCACTAGAATTTGCTCCAGAGACTCTGGCTGGTCAGAGAGCTCCAGGTTGAAGCCCTCCATGCCCTCCAACAGCTGGTGAGGATGGTGGAAGTCAAGGACCTTGGTGGATCTATCAAAGGTCTTCCGGATGTAGCTGGTGAGGATTTCAACAACCTCCAGCAAGAACTGCATGGTTGGCTCCTCTCCATTTTTTGAAGGTAGCAGATCTGCAAAAAGGAAAGGACTTGAATTCAGTTCAGGTAGTGACTTTGAAGCACAGACGTGTTCAATTTATATGTACTGACAAAATATATATTCAGCTCAATCTAGTTCATAGACATATAGTAAAAGAATAGCATATAAAAATTAAGTTATAATAAAAGATAGTAATAACAATTGCACTTAATTGACCTCACATTGAAGAAATTTACCTCTGCTTTTAACCCATCCCCTTGGGGAGCAGTGGGCTGCCATCGTGGGGTGCCTTGGCAGCTATGTGGGGTTAAGGGTTTTGCTCAGAGAACCAGAGTGGCAGTCTGTGGGAGTGGGGCTGAACTCAGAACCTCAAGAAGCTCTGTGCCCTAACCACTCCCCACCTTAAATGCATTCTTTGTGTATTCTGGCATGTATTGAAAAACCCTTGTAAACTGGTTCATTTGGAACCTCCATTCTAGTCTATTGCAGTCTCGATTCTGGTATTGACTCCTCTGAAACTCTACACCTTTCTAAAAACTGAACAGCTCCCTTGTCCTGTGGAAAAATACTATCCTTGAGGCACTGCTCTGTGATTGCCATGTGTTATTATATTACTGGGGTACTCTGGGTGATGTTTCACTTCTTTCGTTTCCATACCTGTATTTTTGCTTGTAGAAACGAAAGTCTATCTTTGGTCAGATCAGAACACTTTTTGTGATTGCTGTAGACCATCCATGGCATGCAGCAAACTGCATTAATAACTTCTTTCAACAAATGCTTCCTCTTGAGCAGTCTGCAGTGAGGTGTTCCCCTCAACAGATTCTTCCAGAACTTTCCAGCAGAATGAATGAATCCCATTGATGTTGCATTTAAAGGCTGAACTTGACTCTTTTTGTCAGATATGAGAATGAGATGGCTAAATTCAGTTCCAAAGCACACTGTTTAGATTTTAGTCATAAAAAAAGTATTAAAATGTATCTTATTTTTTTATTGATTCATATATTGCATCTACTAAACATCAACATGTGCTTCAGCAGCATCACAGCCTTTATGTTTTGTTTATCCATCTTTGTAACTTTGATTGCACCAGCTTAATAAGAAATGCCAGTAAATGCAACAAGTCCCGATGCTTAAATCTTTTTTAAAAGGCTTTAAGATACTTTGCAGAAACTTACCTCTGGCATAAAGGTTGGAGAAGTCGGTCTCAGTCCGCCTGAAATGCGCATCTCCTCCTGCGTTATCACAGGCCATCAGGTTTTTAGCCGTGCGCTCCTTCAAGGAGCCCACAGTCCTGCCCCTCTCCTCCAGACTGTTGTTCTTCTGCAGAAACCCTGAACGATCACAAGTAGGAGACGTGTCCGAAGGATGGCCAAACATGCCCAAACAGGACAGGAATGTGTAAAAAGGCAGAAAAAGAGCTCAGAGAAACGTGTTTTTTCCTGCTTTTTAAAAAAAAAAAAAAGATCTTCTCCCCCCTGCTCTCCGAAGTGGTCTATTTTCAGAGTGAGCCATCCGTCCCCTATTTATATGCTGGAGGTGGAGGGGGAGGGGGCTCAGGAAGGTTAGCCCCGCGGTGACATCAGCACCAAACTCCAGTCAAGCAAAAACAGACCGCTGTCATGTACAGGCTGTAAATCCCCATTAAAGCGTGAGATTTTTCACAGCAGCTGGCAGTGGGGAGCCCAACAGGCTATATAAGGAAAAACCACAGGAGCGCCTTTCAGCAGGCCTTTTGGAGTCTATCATCAAGATAATAAAAGAATACAATCTATAAAATGTTAAAGTTCTGCATAATTTTGCTTTATTATAATTTTAATATTTTTTTTTATAATTGTGTGATGGTGAAGATTCTCAGTCATCCAGGTCATAGTTATTCCAAAAAAAGTAAAAAAAACAAAAAAACTTTGGAAATAAAGTCCAGTGGGTTGTTTTTTTAAACCTTTTTTGAATTAAAATTTTATTTACTTTTTGCTTATTTTGTTGTGATTGACATTTTATATCATTTAAGGTAGCCTGATTAATGGCCTTAATAGAGAGCAGAAAGCTGCGCAGCGCACTGGTGCGTGATGCGCAACATGCAGCGCGTCTTTGATTGGCTAGAGAGAGACTGGAAATAAACTTTTAAAGCGGAAATTGACTAATTCTATCAATATAATTTTGCTCTGTCATTTCTTCCCCTCAAGACTCAGTGGATAAACCCGGATGCGTTTTCATTGTGTTTGAAATGCTCTACAGTTAAATTATTTTTTCGTTTATATATATATATATATATATATATATATATATATATATATATATATATATATATATATATATATATATATATATTCGTCACAAGTAGTGACAACTACACTGCAAAAACGTTCTAGAAATGAGCAAAAATGGCTTAAATTAAGTGTATTTAGATAATATGCTTTTGAAATAGGACGATGAAATTGTTTTTTTCTTATTTTAAATGTAAATTGTCTTGTTCCATTGGCAAAGTGTCTCACTTACCTCCTCGTTTCAAGAAAAAAGCACTTATTGCAAGAAAAAAATGACTTATTTAGATTTCATTTTTTTGCAGTGTAGTGAGTAGCCTAGAGTAAGGCAGCACAAGAAACGTGCTGCCAAACACAAAAACTGTAGAATTTTTTTTCACTTTGTTGCTAAATCTGAAGATTTTTTTTTTCAGGGCAAAATTATCAGGATTTCTTTTTTGTTTAACTTTTGTGAAGCTACCTCATACTGCTGCAGGTTCGCAGTGTAATTCATTACAGTTATATGAGAATGGGAACATTAACAGGATGCTTAAAATGTGAGCCATTTTTTATTATTTGATTCATTTAATTCAAAAAGTATATAGGCTATTCTTCCTTGATAAATGCACGGTCTTCCACAGAATAGAGGAAAAGCTAAAGGGAGTTTAATGTGTTTTGTTTTGGGGGGAAATTGATGTTTAATTCGAACTGGAGAAATCTGGAGCCCTTTGCTTAAACTTAACATTATATTAAAATTAACACACAGGAGGTACTTCATAAATGGCATTTGACTGCAATTATTTCAAAGATAAACGATGTTTGGTGTATCATTTTACAAAATTAAATAACAAAATTATAACTTACCACAGATCTTCATTCCCAATTTCCTGGTACATCCATGAGCAACTCCACACCACGCATCATAACCTGACATTATTTATAGGGGAAATAATGTCTTTTAGAAATATACTCTCCTTATAATCATTACGTTTTGGACTTGCTTATTATATGGAAATGTGCGTGAGATCCAGTGATACAGCATGCAGGAAAAATAATTATATTTTTAAGATTAGCATTATTGCATTTATCAGGATTTCCCTGCATGGTCAACCGTGCGTCACCCGTTCATCATCCACGGGCCTTCTACATTAATTAGACGTTAAAGAAGGGACCAGCTTGCTGGACTGTTAGTGCAAAAATGCTGGTTAAAAAAAAGGGGCTTCTGCAGACATCAGGCGTCTGGTTGATGACAGATAGAGAATTACTGCGTTATCAGGGGCTTCCAGAGGGGATGGGGCACCTTGGATGGAAAGCAAAAGACACAATTCTCAATAGAATGCTATTTCAGGGAGGGGTGGGGGAGGATTTGGTGATCATTTCTATTCCCACATCCCATTTTAACCCTTGCCTCGGACCATTAGACAGATCATTGCCCCAACTGCTCAGCGCACCTTGACAGATTTTTCCCCAAAAAGCTGCAGATGGGTGAACGGATCAGACCGGGAAATTCATTTTGGGCGCAAAAGTAGTCAGATAAATGAAGGGCTTAATTATTGTCAGAAAAAAAGAGATAGGGAAATTAATATGCGTCATATTCTCTTAAAAATTCAAATAATATAATATCTCTTATGCATGACCAAATAAAAAAAATATTTCAAATTATCCTCGATATTTAAATTATTATTGTATTTTTTTAAAAAGCTTTAGGCGACTGATAACAAAAGCCTGGCAGAGCTGAGTGGTCTCTTTCTCTTTCCATCTTGTCCCAAAAGCTACAATGCTCTAGAGAGCCATTAGAGTCCGTTTAATGTGACTGAATTAGCTGGCAATCAGGGGCACCTTCATTCAATGATGCAGAGTGCATCCATTATAATGAATGAATGAAGAATAATAATAATGATAATAATAATAATAATAATTCTAGTAATAATAATGCCTCCAGGGTATGTTTTGTCTGCCACCAAGGAGGCAGTGAATTGTAGCAATAGACTTTTACCCCCGCCCTCTTTTCCTCCCTCTATCCCCCCCAACCCAACACACACACACACACCCGCCCCCCATCGACGAAAATGATTAATGGCTGATGGCCACAAAGTAAATAGCACAAGTGAAAAAAAGCATTTTATCGCTGATGGACCTACTTGAGCCCGGCGGCCGTAAATTTGTCGAGTTGGGATCCGCTCCTGCGACGGAGGAAGAGGAGGAGGAAGAAGGTGCAGACGCCGCCATCACTCCCAGAGACCCTGAGCCAGAGTCAAGAAAGCCTGGTGACTTTTCTATCTCTCTCTTTTTTCCCTTTTTCTCTTCCCTGCTTCTTTTAAAGCTGAAAGGGAAGGATAATGGTTAGTAAAATATCCCCAAATAAATATGAATCACTCAAAAAAACAAGATGATCATATTGAACAAGGACACATTCCGCCTCAGAAGTTGAGAATCCAAAATGCAAAATGCAATACAACAAAAAGTGCATGTCAGAAACCGTTATTTGAAATAATAAATCCTCGTTTTAATGACCTAATGTTCACTCATAGACACGTGTTTAATATTTCCAATCACAGTCATCTGGTCATCTTGACGTCTTCAATAATTGAAAATAAAAATAAGAATACAACAGAGGCAAAAGGCAAAGGAAGGTTATTAAAACATTACAATCATTTCACTCTCTGTGCCTTTAATGGAATGGTCCTAAAGCCTCTGAATGACAAAAGACTGGTTCAAGGTTATTTCGGGTTATAGGTAAAAAAAATAAAAAAATAAAAACCTAATAATTTAATTTGTTTTCTTTTGTTTTGTTTTCAGAAACAAGGAACTTATGTAGCATAAAAAGACAGCAAATCTGTACAAACACCAGACAAACAACCAGTTACCATCTATTAAAAGGAGTAGAAGGGGAAAAAAAAACACCTGTTAGAGCATCTCTGGTAAATGAGCTGCTTCAGTTTTCAATGTTCCAACTCCAAAATGTATAAGCCCACTTACCGTGGTGAAAAGTGTCCAGGTGACCAAGTGCAGTACCCCCCCAAAAATGAAAAAAGTGTGAATTTACAGCCAAAATAAATCCTGAAGGAGAGCTCCCACTACACCGAGGCAAGGAAGAGGAGAAAAGCTGAGCTCCAGTTTTCCCATAGATCCCACTCAAGGTGACCCCGATCACCAGTAGAGATAGAGCTTTGAATTCCTTTTATTCTAAGGAAGTAAACAATTTTTGGTTTTTGTATAGGCGCACCGGTGAATCACAGCAATGAGCTCTGGAGCAGCACCTGAAGCTGCTTCGGTGCAGCAAAGGCAGCTGTTTGCAGACTGTCTGCGCGCTTGGTTCCAAATGGCGCCGCTTTCGGCCCCAAAGTGCGACTTTCCCCGGAGTGATGATTGCTTTCTATTAAGGTCTGATTGTGCTCCTGGTCACGGACATGATGTTTGGTGCTAGATGGAAAAAAACACACTACGTGAGGAGGGATGAGGGTAGAAGAAGGAGGGAGGAGGGAGGAGATTTGGTTTTGTTCTGGGGAGGGGGGGTATGAGAGAAAGCACCCAAATATGATTTAATTAGGGCAATTTGTGTAAATGCATCCTCTCTGAAAACTTTTATTTCATTTTTTTCAACAATATCGGAATAGTTCATAATCATTCAACTTGATATGAACATGCGCCTAATTATTTTGCGCCCGTCACATCTTATTTCCATTCTTCAACTGCAGACCGACAGGTGTTGATATAACCTGCGACACATCCAATGAGCAGGACAAAATGTGTCCACAAGGTGGCAGTGAGAACCCAGAAATGATTCAGGTAGGAGCACAAGTGGGCCACTCTATTAAAAAAAAAAAAGGAACACCTTCACGGATCTAATTATACAACTGAGGATTAATCTGGAACGCCTCTGCTGCACGCGTGACGACAGGGACACTAGTGGACACAAAACCTAACGCATGAAAAGATCACACACTCGCAGTTTAGCGGTGATTTGTTGCCTCAGTTGGAGATAAATCGAGTTAGAGGCCGATTAAAAAGGTCGAGTCACATGTTGAGCTGCACACCGTAGTTAAAACCGGGGATAGATGGTTGGGGTTTCAGCACTGGACAGCTCCATTAAACTCTCCCATTCAGGACATTCAGGCTTGTCCACGCTGTTTACCTGCTGTGAGACACTCAGGTGTTGCAGTTTCAGAGCTAATTTGGCAAATAATGTATTTAGATTGGTTTAGAGTCTGCAACACGAAAGACTTGATTGTTATGTAAACAGAAACTAAGCTAACCAGAAAAACTGGGAAACAGGATGGAAACAGGCTTACTCAAGTAAAAATGGAAAAGTACAAAAGTCTTTCTTTATTCAGTTAAACACTGTAATTCTCCCTTATGTCTCAGTAGCCCTGATAATGAAGACGTAATAATCACTTGGACGTTTGGCAGATACGTTTGAAAGTAATTGGAGATCCATATAGAATATTAATAAACATTATTCATTATTATTTTTTTCTCCGACATTCCTGTTCATTGAAAGATAAAACATATTAAAGAGCACAGGAACACGTATAATACAGTTTTAATCATACATACAGAGACCCACTGCTCAGATGAGAGACTTTTTCTCAGGGAGGGACAGGATCAGGTGATCAGATGATAATGATCCCAGATGGAAAACCACCACCAGGGCAGAAGACTTCAGATTGAGGCAGAGGTTCTTGACCCTAAACACAGATCCTGTCTGTTGCAAAATCTACCTGATCTGAGCTTGATTTTATTTTTAAGGAACAATAAGCAGGTATTCTAGTCTAGATACTCAAAGCTGGAAATTGTCATAAAATTTTATTTCCAAACGTGTTAAAATAAATGGGCTAAACTCAGATGCATGCAAAATTTTTCCCTTTTTTTAATTTGTAAAATATTTTGAAGAGCAACCATCATTATGGTGTAACAATACTTTGTAACATAATTCTGAAAACAAAACGACTCATCAGTGGGCTGAGTTTGAAATTTTATTTTACTCCGTTGCTCTTCTTTTAGAATCATTTATAGAGAATTTAATTAAATATTTAAAAGAAAACAAGACATTTAAATTTACATTAAAATATGTTTATTATGTATGAAGTTTAAATGAACTCTGATCCCTCCAGTTCATAGGTCAATATTGGTAGCCCTCTCTATGACTCAGTAACCACAAAGTAGCCCTCAGGAAATGTTGGTGGCCCCCATTGTAACTTGTAAATAAAAGACTAAGCATATCTTGATAAGAACTCATTGTGGACTAAATTTTAACGATTAATTTTTTTGCTGCTCTTGCAGCTCTACAGTGGTAGCCATTCAAAATTTCCCCACTTTCCTTGATGGGCCCTTGGCTGATCTTCCTTGGTCCCTTACAATTCCTTTTTAAACATCAATCTTTGTACTAAATCAATAACTTTGTACAAAAATATTATTTCTGTCATGATTATCATATTTGTGGACAATAATATCTAAAGAGAAGCACCTTCTCCTGGTCGCCTGGTCGGACCCTGTAATACAGTGAAAGGATGGTTCAATGTAAAAAAAAAATGCAGGTCCAGGAAGGGGGGGGTGTTCTGTACACCAGATGGCTGGAAGTTGGAGGGGATTTTGCTGGGAGTTGCAGGGAAGTGGTCTTCCATTTGGCTGGAGTTTGAGGGCGAAGGGTCATTTTGAACGGCTGCTACTGTATGCACAATTTGGTGCTCTAGTCACAGATGCAGGTTAAAACATTTGCATTAAACAATATGAATCATATTCAAATAGAGAAATGCATGCCTATTTTACATTTAATCCTAAATTATTCAAGCTGCTATTTATACATGATGAGGATACTATCAGTAGTTGGAAAGATGCAGGTTGTTTTTCTTTCAAGTGTCCACAAGAGGGAGAACTACACGAATAGTGAGGGTAAAAGGGAGTGATTGATGATCTGCTTAAAGATGTATGCTTGTGATGGTTATTGTTTTCAGAGTGATTTAAGAACATTTGAAGACATCTCTCATAAAAAGAAATATAATCATAATTCTAATGTTCTTCTTTGTGTCTCTGTAACAGCTGGTGCAACCGAGCCTGTTAACTTATTATGTGTTCACAAAAGGCCTAACTTTACCATTTCATATGATGGGGTGATGGGGGGGGGGATTAATATCCAAAGGTAACAACTCCACCAATGAATGAATGAGATTTTAGTAAGAATTTAAAAGGCATAGATTAATTCAAAGAAAAGTAAAAGTTAAACACCTGCTGGGAGAAGCTGCACTCTGACGTGTGAAGAGAAACCTGCAGCTCAGAGCTGAGGATTTGGGATGAACTGCTACACTGTTAGGGAAGCGCTGTTTGATCTCACTTAATCAGGTGAAACTATGACAACATCTGCAGCAATCATGGGACATTTAGGGCTGAAACTAGGATTTTAAAATAAGTAAAGTTAAAAGTGTTAAAACCACGCCTATGAGAATACAGACAGACAACCTGCTCTCTCTTTTCTTTCCTTTGGAGACGGAAAATCCTGAGAAAGCTGGTTATCAATTATTGAACACAAGTTAGAGCATAGTTGAATTAAATAAGTTTTTTTCAGTGTTTAATGCTTTAGTTTTATTTTTTTTTTTATTTCTTTGCTACCTATTTGACACATTTACCCTCCTAAAGTGAAATTTTTTGTCTATCCCATCCCATCTCTTAATCACTAATGTCTATTAATTTATCTTTCTGTAAGGCTCTTTTAATTCCAATGACCAATATCTTCCATGCAGTAAAAGACTGGTCTTAATTTTGATGAAAAATAAATCCAGTTTACTGATCCTGGTTTATTAAAAGCATCTCTTAATGAGTTCAGATTTTAAAACTCACATCTGTCAGATTTTAAAACTCACAGGAAGGACAAAATATGTTACTCTAACCCCTTCAAAGGCTTCTTGCATTGTTTACCATTGATTTTTGAGGTTTCATTTCTTTTTTTTATGCTATGTCCACAGTTTCCCCTAATTACATAATTTACAAGTAGATTCCAGCTCGGTCATCTAATAGTAAACTACAGCTGTCAACAATCTAAAATGTAGTAGTTGCTGTTAGTCATAATAGCCTTGAACTTTGGAACAATGCCTGAGAGACTCTCTTGACCATAATAACACTTAAAAGGGGTATTAAAAGTAACTTCATTAACATAGTATCAAAGTAGGATAATATCATTTTGTTGTGTTGTTTTCAGTGTCTCTAAATTATGTGTAGCCTACTGCAGTAAGTGTAGTGTCAAACTTTGCATCTATTCTTCTACACTGGTTAATTTTGTTCATACTGTTTCTAAAACAAAGTATTCAAAAATGTAGATACAAAACTGGTAAAAGTGCCAAAACATGAGCAGACCGATTCAAAAACAAGTTCATATAAATTTAAAGTATGTATCACATTATGGGCAATGCAATTTCAATTATAAGCTCTTTTAGGGCAGAATGTTGAACATATATATGTATGCATTAAAACAGAAACACAATAGAAAGCAAAAAACAACTTAAATAAACAGAAACAACGTTTCCACCATGTCCTCGGTACATTAAGAGAGGTGCACCAAAGATTAAATAGGGAACTCAGTGAAACACTATAATATAGAAAGTTATAGTAAAGCATCATTTGATTTTAAAATCCTGCCTTTAAAGAAAATGCAGCCAGTTGTCTTGGTTGAAAAAAAATTATAATTTACCACTGAACTAATGTCAGACAAGAATGAAATCACTGTCAACAAGATGTGATTAGTGGCATTAGATTTAATCTACTGAGAAAGAGATTGAAGAATATTACACACTGGGGATCCAAGGACTAAGAAGAAAAGCCCTGGTATTTCTGCATTAGAAGTAAAGGAAGTAAAGATTTAGCCATAGTCTTTATTCTTAATGACACCATCAATGACTACATGGAGTAGGACTCCTTTCTTTCAAGTGGAAAATTTATCTGGTAGTCATCAAAATAAAGCTAAAAAGGCACATTT
The DNA here is from genome assembly GCF_000732505.1 of Cyprinodon variegatus. Taxonomy (NCBI): domain Eukaryota; kingdom Metazoa; phylum Chordata; class Actinopteri; order Cyprinodontiformes; family Cyprinodontidae; genus Cyprinodon; species Cyprinodon variegatus. Next base: position 96,278 of record NW_015150885.1, read on the forward strand.
GGTAGCTCTTAAAATGGAGCCCAGGAGAGGTAGATGCATAAAAAAATCCCAGAAGCCCTAGAAACAAGCCCTGTGGGACACCACAGGAAATGGAAAAATACTTGGAAATATCCTTTTTGTGAACAATCCAAACCAGTCAGAGCAGTGACTTAAATACCACGACATTTCAAAACAAGATTTGAAATGTAGTTATAAATATGCATAAAACTAGATTACATAATGCTATGCAGCTAAAATGCCATTAAAATTCCAGGTCAATGCAAATTCAGTGCTGTGGTGTGAATAGAAAAAACAGAATACCTCTTTTTAATCTGAAATCTGCACTGTTACATGTTTCCTACTATTTGGAACAACATTCTAGAACAACAATAATAAGAGAAACAACCTAAGTGATCAGAGTGCATCCATAGGATGACCTTAGTGTCATGGTTTTGGTTCTGTTTAAGTTTTCTTTTTGAGTTTTCATTAGTTTTAGTTGCATTATGTGTTATTCTACTTGTTTTTGGTTGTATTTGAATTCTTATGTATTTCCTGTTTACCTTCTGTTGCCCTCTTGTGTCAGTGTCCTTCTCCTAGCTCCCGTCTAGATTCTTCTCTCCACACCTGCTCCCAATCTGCTGATTAGCCTGGTCTTCTTCTTCTTCTTCTTCTTCTAGCCTTTTGATTAGTGTTTTTAGTGTTTTTGGATGGTTTTACAAACGCTCTTTTTATAGGAGGAGTTTCCCAAAACAGAAGAAATAAGCCAAAGGCCCGGCTTTTAAATGTTTTAAACAGCGGAGCAAAGATGGCCATTTACCTGTCCCGCAGAGACAGACTGCAGGAAAGACCTCACATTGATGCTGTGGCTCTGTGGAAGTGCAACGTAAAAGCCAGAATGAGGCTGGGCTTTCACCTCCACCGGGTTTTGAACTTGTCATTTTGGCCACTGTTGGTTTGGGGTTTTGTTACTAGGATGGGATTCTTTTTGCAGCTTCAGCATAAGTTATTCTGAACTCTAATTTCACTTTTCTTATCTCTTCAGATCTTTTGCTCACTTCACAACCATGATACGCAGCAGTATGTTCTCCACCACAGTTACAGCATTTCATCTTAACTTCCTTCCCACACTCTCCATGTTCATTCTCTTCTGCACACCTTCCACATCATTGTTTTCCTTTACATACAGCTGCTATATGACCAAATGTTTGGCCTTCATAACATCTCAGAGTCGGAGGATTGTACATTTTCACTTTGTAGCTCATATATCCAAGGAAAACTTTGCTCAGTAACTGCTCTTCTTCAAATCTCATTAACACAGATAAGCTATCACACCTTTCTCCATTTCTTGTTGTTTTTAACCATTTCAATTCTTTTACTTTTTCACCACTTATGTTTTCCAGATTTTCTTTGTCAGTTACTTTTAGAGGCACTCCTCCAATGACTCCCCTGCTAATCCTTTTGTTCTCGAGCAAACTGCACTGAGCTCTTTTCCCCTCAATCTTGTTAATCTGTATGGCTTTACCTTTTTGAGCGCTGTCTCTGAAGTTGATTAACAGGTCTCCACTATACAGTATTTTAGCTCTTCGGACTTCTCCTACAAGTTTGTTTATCGTTTTGGTTAACTGCACCGGATTCCAATCTGCAAGAGATTCTCCCTGAATAACTAGTTTGAATATGACTTTGTAATCATTTAGTTTTTCCATGGAACTTCTACTAGATTGTTCATCACTTGATTGTTTCAAACTGGACTTCCCTTCAATTAATCTCTGCTTTCCCCACTTTTTCTCATTTTTTGACGCTACTCTCTTCCTTGTTTTTTTTTTTCCTCTTCTAATCGTCTTCGTTTTCACTAGTAACACGCCCCATGCACATCTTAATCCAACAGCCGGCCACAGCAGCTTCTTCTTCTTCTCAACCGGAGCGTCTCTGCACCGATTAGCCTGGTCTTTGTTCAGTCTCCCATTTATACTTCTCCTCTTAAGTTACTGTTTGCTGGATCCTCGTCACTTCTCTGCCCTGTTTTAACTGACATCTCCTGGATTTTGGTTTTCTGTATTTTGTTTGTGGACTTTTGCTTCTGTTACCTCAAATCCTGCATTAAATCTACAACAAACACATCAGCTTCAGTCTCTGCATTTGGGTCCTCTTCAAACCTGACACTGAGGGCTAAATGCAATCAGGTCATGGCATTTATTAGCATGAACTTGGTCTGGTTAATGATATATGTGATTGTAGAACTCATCCATTTCCATTCAAATGTTATTTGAAAGTCAAAACTCTCATTAGACTTTTTGGATAACATCTATAGATGGAAAACTAGCACTTATTTATCTTTTTAACTACTAACAGGGAAGTGATCATTTCTCATCAATGCCTAGGAAATGAGCGTGTTTAGACTGTAATTATAAAACTGATATCAGCCTGTAAAGACAAAGATGGTCTTTGTTCAATAAAATGAAGACAAAGAGCAGAGTATCGACATTTTTGAACCCCGATTACTTCAAGAAAAAAACATTTTCCCTTGTCCCTGTTGTTGCATTGTTTGCTTTTTGTTAGCACAACAAGCAGAAATGTAAATCCTTATCTGCATCAAAAGATATTATATATTCAACGAAGACAGAGAGAGTGAGAGACAGAGAAGGCTTGGTATAAAGACACTTGCATGTTTTAATTACATTTTAATCACTGCAGTGATGTATAAAACATGAAGCCCAGCGTGAGACCCGGCTCTCTCTGACCCCTTACACACACATTCTCAGTCAAGGCTTGCCATTTTAATCAGAACTAGCATGAAATTTCTTCTTTATCAAAACACTTTTATAAGTCCAGATACACAACGTCAAAACCAAATCCAATTTAACCATTTTTCATGCTTTAAACACCCATTACCACTTTTCCTTGAGAGCCAATTAATATGAACAAAAGAACAATCCTTGAATTTTCCCATAAAAATGTAATTAGATAAAAATTACTGAGAAAAATCAGATGAGTTATTTAAGACCAGGAAATGAACCCAGACATCTCAGTGAAGTTATTGAGCAATAACATTGAAGAATGGGGATTATTTGCTCCTCTGCCTCTAATTTGCTTCTGTTTAGGTTTGTAGATGAGATGCAGCATTGAGTCCTCTTCTGGCTGAGTCTGTTGTTCTGGATATCAAGGTGAAACAAACAGCTTTGTTCCTTTTCAGCAATGGAGATATTCCCGGCAAGCTTCCAAATACAGTGATCAACATGATAAAATGTAATTCTATCTTTGAACCCTTGATTTAATTTGATTGGATAAATTGAGGGTTTAACAAATTAAATTAAACCCTTGACTGGTTGGGTGATTTAAACGGCTGCAATTGATGGCAAGGGGGCATTTATTTCAATAAAATGTCTAAGTTTGGGGTTAAGACAAAATAAAATCTTTATTCCCCGTTATAATAAAACAAGTGTTCCAACAACAGGTCTGTCCTCAGCCTCTTCATCTCTGAAGTTCTGGCTGGTCTTCAATGCGCAGAAACTAAATTGCTGGTGGATTTCTACAGACCAGCATGACACATGATNAAACACATCAGCTTCAGTCTCTGCATTTGGGTCCTCTTCAAACCTGACACTGAGGGCTAAATGCAATCAGGTCATGGCATTTATTAGCATGAACTTGGTCTGGTTAATGATATATGTGATTGTAGAACTCATCCATTTCCATTCAAATGTTATTTGAAAGTCAAAACTCTCATTAGACTTTTTGGATAACATCTATAGATGGAAAACTAGCACTTATTTATCTTTTTAACTACTAACAGGGAAGTGATCATTTCTCATCAATGCCTAGGAAATGAGCGTGTTTAGACTGTAATTATAAAACTGATATCAGCCTGTAAAGACAAAGATGGTCTTTGTTCAATAAAATGAAGACAAAGAGCAGAGTATCAACATTTTTGAACCCTGATTACTTAAAGAAAAAAACCTTTTCCCTTGTCCCTGTTGTTGCATTGTTTGCTTTTTGTTAGCACAACAAGCAGAAATGTAAATCCTTATCTGCATCAAAAGATATTATATATTCAACGAAGACAGAGAGAGTGAGAGACAGAGAAGGCTTGGTATAAAGACACTTGCATGTTTTAATTACATTTTAATCACTGCAGTGATGTATAAAACATGAAGCCCAGCGTGAGACCCGGCTCTCTCTGACCCCTTACACACACATTCTCAGTCAAGGCTTGCCATTTTAATCAGAACTAGCATGAAATTTCTTCTTTATCAAAACACTTTTATAAGTCCAGATACACAACGTCAAAACCAAATCCAATTTAACCATTTTTCATGCTTTAAACACCCATTACCACTTTTCCTTGAGAGCCAATTAATATGAACAAAAGAACAATCCTTGAATTTTCCCATAAAAATGTAATTAGATAAAAATTACTGAGAAAAATCAGATGAGTTATTTAAGACCAGGAAATGAACCCAGACATCTCAGTGAAGTTATTGAGCAATAACATTGAAGAATGGGGATTATTTGCTCCTCTGCCTCTAATTTGCTTCTGTTTAGGTTTGTAGATGAGATGCAGCATTGAGTCCTCTTCTGGCTGAGTCTGTTGTTCTGGATATCAAGGTGAAACAAACAGCTTTGTTCCTTTTCAGCAATGGAGATATTCCCGGCAAGCTTCCAAATACAGTGATCAACATGATAAAATGTAATTCTATCTTTGAACCCTTGATTTTATTTGATTGGATAAATTGAGGGTTTAACAAATTAAATTAAACCCTTGACTGGTTGGGTGATTTAAACGGCTGCAATTGATGGCAAGGGGGCATTTATTTCAATAAAATGTCTAAGTTTGGGGTTAAGACAAAATAAAATCTTTATTCCCCGTTATAATAAAACAAGTGTTCCAACAACAGGTCTGTCCTCAGCCTCTTCATCTCTGAAGTTCTGGCTGGTCTTCAATGCGCAGAAACTAAATTGCTGGTGGATTTCTACAGACCAGCATGACACATGATCAACCAAGGAACTGATGTTGAGGTAATGAGTCAGGGTGATCCTGGAGTTCTTTATTTTGACTGCGCAGGCATCACTCACCTTAGGTTTAGACAACCTTTATTGTCATTTTGTATACACTCTGTGTATATAAAACAAAAGAGCATTTAGTACAGCTTTTCAGACAGTAAATGAACATTTCCATTCCATAAGGTGCAGCAGTGATCAAATGTAAACAGTGTGGGAGAAAAAACATGGTGCAAAAAGCGCATTGATATGTAAGTTCAGATCATTTATATATATGGTGCAAATATACAGTATTTTTGGTTTGGCTTTATCAGTGTTATACAGAGTCTGTGAAATTTTGAGTTTTTATTTTTTTAACATTTCAGCAGTCTGATGGCAGTGGGAGAGAAACTGTTGCAGAATCAGTTGGATGATATAACGGGTTCGGGACTCACACTGCTGGGATGAAATGTGTTTAACGGAGGGAAGGAGCCCCAAAAATCCTCTCTGCTGCTCTCACCACTCTTCTCACTTTCTTCCAGTCTGAGGCGCTGCAGCCTCCACACCACACAGTGAGACAGCTGGTCAGAATGCTCTCTATGGTGCTTCTGTAGAAAGTCATCAGGATAGATGGGTGCAGGTGGGCTCTCCTCATCCACTAGAAGAAGTACAAGTGCTTTTGTGACCTTTTGACTAGCGAGGTGGTGATTACAGTCCAGGTGAGGTTGTCTGTGATGTGCATTCCCAGGTATTTGGTGCTGCTGACCACCTCTACAGCTGAGCTGTTGATGAGCAGTGGAACGTGATTACAGCGGTTCTTCCTGAAGTGGATGATGATCTCCTTTGACTTCTACACATTCAGGATTCAGGCTGTTATCTCTCCACCAGCCCACCAGTTGCTCCACCTCCTCTCTGTAGTCCTGATCGTTGTCCCTGTTGAGGCACACCACCGTCGTGTCATCTGTAAACTTCAGGAAGTGATTGGTGCGGATGTAGTTGTGTGTCATCAGAGTGAAAAAATAAACAGCAGAGATGCTAACCACAGTAAACTCTCTGAGCAGATAGAAGGCTCTGCAGTTTACAGTCAGAAACTCAATGTCCGAAGAGCAGAAGCTAGCGACCGATCTAGCATTTTTACACCAACTGTTGTTTACATGCAGACACAGCCCCCCCACCTCTAGGCTTACCACTGCAGGAAGACGACAAAGGAGGACCTCTGGAGGACGGCCATGAGGATGGCATCTCTGCAGCAGGAACCTTGGAGGACAGCGTCTCTACAGCAGGATTCTTGGAGGGGGCTGCCGACTGCTGCACAGGAACCTTGGAGGAGACGGCACAGCTTAGGACCCACGAAGAGGCGGTACAGCTTGAGACCCATGAAGAGGCGGCCATGGAGGCATTAAGGGCCAACTGAGCCTCAGACTGACCCACTGGTGCACACACTTCCACCAAAAATAACTGTATTTTACCTATCATGGAGGAAAATTAG